>NW_004524848.1:1832324-1836298 GCF_000260255.1 Octodon degus | reverse complement strand
TTTTTTTTTGGGGGGGGGGGAACCGGGGATTGAACTCAGGCCCTTGCACTTGCCAGGGAAGCGCTTATTCCACTGAGCCATCTCCCCAGCCCCTCAATACTAAGTACTTTTAAAATAAAATTAAGTGCATTGATTTAGGTACTAAATTCTTGTCACTTTGAACATCAACTCCACAACTTCAGCTAAATTATAGCTGTCTTATATTTAAGCATATTTTATCTATCTTCATTGTGGAAGGGAATGATTAAATTTTTTTGTTACAGTTTATAACTACTACAAATAAGCCATTATTTAAAATAGCTCTACTTGAAAGGAAAGTACTTTCACAATGTACTATCATTTCAAACTTCTTGCTACTGTAATATAAAGGACATAAAGTATATAAGTAGCAGGCCAGCCAAATAGTTCAGCAGACTAAAGCACCTACAAGCAGACGCAGGGGACAGGGTTCGATTCCTGGGCCTGCAGTGCTGTCTCTGCCCCACTCCCAGGGCTCACTGAGGCTGCGATTGAGACTGGGCGTGGTGGTGTGCACCTATAATCCCAGCACTTGGGAGGCTATAAGCAGGAGAATCATTACAGTCTGATCTAGTAGTGAGACCCTAAACACCCTATAGACTGTATTTCCCTAAAATACAGTACAAAAAAAAAAGTATACAAGTACCTATAAAGTATTTGGCTCAGAAAGTACTATTCAAAGGGTTACAATTATATCCCCATAATCAAAAAGCAGTAAGCCACACAGCCAAGCCTCTTTCCACCAAAATACAACACTTACTGGGGGAAAATTAAATGGCATACTAATTGTTCAGTTTCTCAAACAAAACACAGAATAAACACATTTTAAAGCAGTTGGTCAGCTTCTTTCAGTTAAACATCCTTAACAAGTGACCCAATCATTTCAGTCCTAGCTTAGCTGAAATGAAAGCATGTGTCAATATACTGATTTGAAGAGTTCAACACAAATACTCATAACAGTTCACTGGTTAAAAAAAAAAAAAGGAAGACCTGATAAGTTCATGGTGGGTCAACAAAGTGATCTTTTAAAAAATGTATGCACATACTTGACACTGGATAATATTTCTTTCTCAACTGTTTTCTGAGAAAGAAAGCCACTCTTCATTTTCACTCGATAGGTGATGTTATGAAAACTTAACACAGCCCCTTCAGCAGATGCCTTCAGGTCACTGGAGGTCATCCCGGGGAGACCATTGGTGTTTCTTTGTGATAATGGAATACAAAACTGGTCATTACTGGAAGACATCTGGAAAGCTTCTGGTGTTCTGTTGAGAGAAAAGCAAGAGTAAATCGATAGGCCAGATAAATGAAGTTATAAACCCCACATAACAATACATTTAAGCCAAGTCTTTTTAACTGTGCTTCAATTTGCAGATTCCTTCCCCCTGAACAGCTCACGTCCCTGGGATAACTTTAGGCCTGACAACGAGAAGCAGATGCAGCTTTAAATACCTGCACTCCACTTAGAGGTCAAATGAATTACCAATACATACAAAGCATGGGATTACTTAATATTCATAGAAAAAGAAAACAACAAATGAGGTTAGGTTAGTTTCACTTAAAAAGTACATTATGATAAAATTTAGTTCAAGAAAAGGCTACACTCTCGTCATCACATCCCCTATATATTTTTTTAAATTTCAGTTTATAACACTGTTATTGCCACAGGTTGCCAAACGGTCTTAGTCCAGCAGCCAGAGACAGGAGAACTTTTTCTGAATTTAGACTACTAGATTTTATATCTATTGTGTACCTTGAATTGGCTACAAAGATAAATGCCAAAATTGTTTGCAATAATATAATCATTTCCTTAATCAGCAAACATTTAAATTCTACAGAAAGATTTAAAATTAAATATGAACATAATGCAGTAAACCAAGCTAACAGTTAAGTATTTCAAGGCATTAAAGCATAAACTGAATACTGAGTTTATAAATGAAGTTTAAGTTACAAGAAAATCACACAAGGGCATGCCACAGCAAAATGGACCCCAAAACTAAAATTTCTGAATAATTCTTTTTATGTCCCAAAATATTTAAAATACTCATTTTGGAAAGTGGAAAAGTAAGGAAACATTTATTATTTAGAGAGTGACACTCAAGATAGTAAATGTAAATAACTGCATTTGAACCTATAAACTCAATTAATGGCAGCGATTCGCCAAAACTTTATTCTTTTGAAGCAATACAAGTGAGGTCACAAGTAATGTATGATCTTGGTCTTAACCAGCCAGCAGAAAAGTATAAAACTGAAATATAAGAAGTAAAGCCATGCTGTTATGTTGAGTCTGGGGGACTCAGGTCAACAATTTCTGACATTGCCAGTGAAGCAGAAGAGCCAATACTATTATGGACTATTGGACTCTTTTAGAATATTTTGCTGAATTCATAACATCTATAATATTCAAATGATGAAACTAAACAAAAAAAGGGATACAGATGAATGTCCATTTTGTATCTGTGTATTCAAAATAGTTAGGATAGAAATATAGTTACATTCTCTTAATGAATAGAGGGATTTGTTCTAATAGTGTTTGTAAATAGGATATCATGTCTGCATCTTGTACAGCAAACAACCACTAGAAAGAGAGTATACAATGTGTTAATTATTGAAACTGTCCTACCAGTTTGATTTGAAACTGTCTCATTGCTATTTGTTTCTCAATAAAATTATGGAAAAAAAAGATTATTCTTTCTGTAAATATGCCACGTAAAAATAAAAATCCATTCATGCAAAAAAAAAAAAAAAGTAATGTATGAACTTTACGCCTTTAAAAACTCTGGAAGCCTTCTTTGCATGTCTTCAGAAATCAAAATATGCCAATTCCAACACCATCTATCACCTGCCCAACTCCCACCCTACTGAGGTTCAGCCACTGTAGACATTTCTACCTTTTGCCAAGACCTGAGGTTTTCCACTAATGAAACACATTTTCTAGAGAGAGTGCGGAGAAGAGCTGGGCCTGCTTCTCCAGGGTCCTCCAGGCACTCCGGACGATGGCAGTGGGCGACCTGGAGGTACGGAGAGTGGGCAGCGCCTCTGCCCTGTAGGCTCTTGGGTCCCGCACTGTCACTGCCCACTGTCTGGACCCAGGCTTTCAAGCAATGGGAACTGATTCTCCACTCCACCTTCATGACCTAATGGCGGCGGCAGCCTTGGAACTGCGATGCTTTGGGCTGTAGTCTCTGTCCCAACCCTGTCAGCCTAGGCGAAGTGCTTGCCAGCAGTCCAGGACCTGGCACCTTATAGCTGCCCAGATGGCTGCAGAAAGCCTTTACATCAAGGGCCCGGGAAGGCAGGACTGAAAGCTCCACCACTTAGGGCCGCAGAACAGCGTGGATCTGGGTGCTGGGGTGACTGTTCTGTCCCAGTTGGAAGACACTACACCCCTTGGCCACCTAGGCGAATAACAGCCTCACCAGCCCTGGAAGGTGAGAGAGCCCAGACAGAGGACAGGTGTAAGGGCTGGCGGGCTTCAGGCTGTTGCCAGAGAGAGAGAGAAACACTTAAAGTCACATTCCACAGTGGCCTAACTGGAAATGCCCACCGCCCCATGGGAAGATTTACTGGCCCTCTTGGAAGGCATGTGCATATAATGTGAAAAAGCTGCTCTTAATAGTCCCCCCAACCTTTTGAAAGAAAACTTGCTGCACGTGGATAGGATAGTTGTGAAGAGGTAGCTGACATATGATAAAGTTATCAGAAAAACTACATGTCTTGGAAACATCCATTTGTTTACGAAAGTGACAGAAAAGAAACGTCTTCTGGAAGTGACTTTTTTTGAAATGAAGTTTATTAGATTGGCTGGAGAAGCGACACTAGGAGTTGTAACTTGTCCACATCTGTTCTATGGATTAGAGGACACAAAGCAGAAAACAAGAGAAGGCCCAGTACCAGACCGGATACATGCACAAGATGTTTGTATTGTAACCACTATTTTGTGTGTGCATTTTAGT
>NW_004524848.1:1820575-1832199 GCF_000260255.1 Octodon degus | reverse complement strand
TGGAATATCTGGTCATTAGAGATATTCTAAAGTGCCTGATAACATGTTAAAAAGCAGAAGTAGTGAAATAATGCATTTTGTAAATGTGTTAGAGCTCACCTGAAGTGTTATGAGGGGGCAGGGAGGCAAAGGCCCTCTGGAGTAGCACACTTTGCTCGTGCACTGGCTCTTGGAAGAGAAGGAAATGGAGTGCTGTGCTAGGGCACTACAGCAAGACAGGTTACCACGGTCCCTTAGGTCTGCGGGCTCTGTGTGCTTTGCTGTGTAGGGAAGGTATGTAAAGGTCAGATGGCACCTTTCATAACATCTAGTCTTCCTAGATGTTAAGTGGGTTGCCAGTTTTGATTAAAGTAGTTAGTAACAGACAAGTTTTGTAATAAAATTTCCAGGAGATTGTCTTCGGAAAGTGTGAGCATTTTAGCCCACTGGGTTAGTGGAGAAAGGAAGGGGTTGAGATCCACATTTTCAAGACACTTTCAATTATTGTTACATGTGTACAGTTTAACCAAGACTGTTGTGTATATAATGGACAAATCGAGTCCTTACTTGAAACATCTAGACTTACCTAAATGTTTAGAAGTGCCCAATGCATGTGAAATGTAGAGGCAGTAAAATATCACTTTGTAAATATTTTTTTGCTAAAGTTCATATGAAATACTGTGTTTTGGGATGGATTTTTTTTTTTTTTTTTTTTCCAGTTCAGGCTGCCTTAAGGGCGGGTCTGGTAAAACATCTGGAGCTGGGGACTGAACCACGGACCGCGGTATCTTATGCCGGACTGCATTTGCATAACCAGGCACTTAACCAACTGAGCTAACCAGCAGGCTCTCAATACTGTATTTTGGGAATAGAATGGTTAAACAACCTCTTGAACAATATGGTACTCTGTACTTCTTCAGTGGTTTGGAGGAGGCGGGAGGGAAGCAGTTGCAAAAGGCATTATGTTAGTGTGTTTGCACTTGGACATTTTGAGACGTCTTTTTAGTGTTCTGTGGGTTTTGTTCTGCTGTGTACATGGTGTATATAACAGACAAATCCAACGTTTATAACACCTAGTCCCTGAATGCAGGAGTTGTCAGTGTGTGACAAAGCAGTAAAGTTAGCACATGTTGTACACTTTGTGTTGAAATACACAGAACGGTTTGTCCCCTGTCAATGAGCTTTGGAGTCAACCAACTCTAGCATTATGTATGCCTGGACTTGTCCTCTGGGTTGATGCAGAACAAAGGAAATGGAGCCGAAATGGTCACACTTAGAAGATACCTCAGATTACAACTACTGCGTGTGTGTATGTGCAATTTTATTTATCAGTGCTGTACGACAGCAGGTAAATTCTTACATGAAAAATCTCGCTCTAGATATGCAGAAGTGC
This sequence comes from Octodon degus, assembly GCF_000260255.1. Classification (NCBI taxonomy): domain Eukaryota; kingdom Metazoa; phylum Chordata; class Mammalia; order Rodentia; family Octodontidae; genus Octodon; species Octodon degus. Next base: position 1,830,827 of record NW_004524848.1, on the reverse strand, counting down.
TTGATATATTTAAAAGTTGAAGTAACAGAGTAACACTTTGTAAATAGGTTTCATAAACTGATAGAAATACTGTGTCTGCAAATAGGATTAAACCACCCCTGAGTAGTACTTGCTCACTGGCTTGAGGGAGGTGGGGGGAAATTGTGCAAGGTGTTAAGCGTGTGGTAGAAAATTTCAGCTTATCCATTGCTCTTATGTTACATGAATTTCATTCAACTTTACTGTACATATAGCTGTATATACTGGACATTAGTCCTAATTTTATAATATCTAGTCTCTAGATATTAAAGAGGTTGCCAATGTATGACAAAAGTAGAGTTAGTAAACTAACACATTTTGTATACTTTGTGTTAAAATTCATAGAAAGCCTGTCTTCCGAAAAGGATTTTGGAAATGTAATTATAAAATCACACTTGAGGGACACATGTACCCATATCACATGTGACAAGAACTGGAAGAAATGAAGGATACTAGGCCAGAAGGCTCCTACTTAAAAGACAATTTCAGACATAACCATTGTTACATGTGTGTAGTTTATTCAACACTACTGTGTATATAGTGGACAAACTGAGTCCATATTTGAAACATCTAGTCTTTCTAGATGTTTACAAGTGCACAAAGTACGTTAAAAGTAGAGGTAATAAACAATGCATTTTTTATGCGCAGTTACCTTGTTTGTTTTTGGTCTTTTTTTTATTTTACTGTATTTTTTTGGTTGAACTGTTTTTTAGGGGAGGTTTATTTTTTGTTTTTGGTGTCAAGAACCAAACTCAGGGCTTCCAGCTTGCTAGGAAAGCATTCTACTGCTGAGCCAAATCCCCAGCCCCAATACATTTTTTTTTAGATATCACTTTGATAAAATTAATGAAATACTGTCTTTTGAACATGGAATGATCAAACCACTGATCTGAGCAATAGACATTTGTGCTAGAGAGGGAGGAGGATAAAAGAGTACAAAGGGCTCTAAGTCAGTGCAGTTTAGGTGAATAAGATGGACCAGAGTCCCTTAGGTCTGATTTACTTTCCTGTGTATATAGCTATATATAAAGGACAAAGGAGTTCTAATTTACATCTAGTCTTTCTACATGTAAAAGAGGTTGCCAGTGTATGACAGAAGTAGAATTAGTAACTAACATATTGAGTATACTTTGTGTTAAGATTCATTACAAGGGGCCGGGGAGATGGCTCAGTAGGATAAGCACTTGACTGGCAAACGCAAGGATCTGAGTTCAATCCCCGGTTCCACCAAAAAAGAAAAAAAAAGAAGATTCATTACAAAGATGTTCTTAAAACCATTTAGGATACGAAATTGTTAAAAGTCCCCTCTGAGTACTTACATATGTATACATCTGTCCTGAGTTAAAAAAAAAAAAAATTGGAAAGGGGAAAGGGCTCTGGACCAGAATGTTCCTATTTAGAACACTTTAAAATTATAGCATTTGTTAAGTATAAGTGTGCAATGTACTCAATTCCACTATACATATTGGACATTTCAGTTGTTATTGGAAACATCTAGACGTTCTAGATGTTTAACATTCACATGTAGATGTCAAGGACTAACATGATTGCTGTATTTTTTTTGTTACTTTATAGGAATGGTTGTATTTTGGAAATGGGACAGTCCAATGATGCCTTGGAGCTTGTGTTGGCTATTCATGGAATGTGGGAGGGGAAGTATGCAGAGAGGGAAGTTAAGTGAGTCCAGATTATCTTGCCATTGTTCTTTCTATATGAACATTTTAGTTACTACTGCTGGGTTTTTAAGGATAAAGTCTTTCTATCTAAATTATGTTAGAAGTAGCAAAATAATCTTTATATAAATGTCCTCTTAGCTGGGCATGGTGACACATGCCTGCAATCCCAGCTCTCCTGAGGCTGAGACAGTAGACTCATTGAAAACTGGACGTGGCGGCACACACCTGAAATACCAACACTGGGGATGTTGAGACAAGAAGATCACTACGAATCTGAGCTGTGTAGCAAGACCCTGTACCAAACAAATAAATAAAAGATTTAAAAAAGAGAGAATCACTGAGTTTGAAGTTAGCCTGGTCAAGGCCAGGGTGAAGTGCTCAGTGAACCCTGTCTCAAAAAGACAAATACATGTCTTGTTAGTTTTTAGGACGAATTGTCTTATGGAACTAACCTTTGTTAAAGTCACCTCTTGGAGCTAGATGTGGACCTGAATTTAGTCACTAAAGAGGGAAAATGGCAGGTGAGGGTGGTAAGGGTTGTTTGCTACTATCTCCATATGCACATAATAATTTTAGATTATAACCATAGGCCTATATGTATTATTTTGTTTTCTATTTTTGGTACTGGGAACTGAACTCAACCTCATGCTTGCCAGCAGGCACTGTACCACTGAGCTATGTCCCCCATCTTGTATGTGCATTTGTGCACTTGGGCTTATCATGCACAAGGTTATACTTATTGCATAGCATCTAAACTTTATAGATGTCCTAAGGTGACAATATATGATAAGAACTAGAGGTAGGAAGTTAGACAACATTTAAGTATCTTTTTGCTATAGTTAATAGGAAAGATGCATCTTGGGCTTGGGATTGTTATAACACTTCTGGGCAGTATGTGTCCAGACTTGTCGTTAGGCTGGCAGCAGAGGAGCAGAAATAAGCATACAAGGAGAGGTGTGCACCAAGTGGTCAGATTTTCATTTTGGTGATAGGAATCAGTGTGTCTTCTAGCTATACTGTAGAAATATGTTACTACTTCAGTGGGAACATGCCTTCTTGCTAATACCTTAATTCTAGAGATTGGATAACTCAGATATAGGGCTTGGTATACTCGGTAGCTTTATGTCTATTTTAAACTGAGCACTAAGGAAATGCAGTTGTAACTTTGCCAATACTTATATCTAGAGGCCTGTTGCCATTCTTATCCAGTGAAATTTTTGTACCCAAGAAAGGCAGGATTACACATTTTTCCTAACAGATTGAGTTGGTGTAGCACGTTCTTGGTTATCAGAAATACTCTAATAGCGTTGGGATTTTGAGTTGATGAATATTCATGATGTGTGGAAAAGCATGATACACACTGTACGAATTCAGTCCCACAAAATGGTACATCATGTATGTACACAACAGGGCCTAGAAGAACGCATCCAGCTAAGCTGCTTATGGCTGCAAAGAACTTTGTTCTTTTCGTCTTGTGTTTTTGTTTCCTGTAATACACATATTGACTTTAAAAATAAAGATTATTTTAAAACTCCTAAAAAACCCCACACATTTTCTTCCTTTTTTTTTAAGCAATACATTTGAACTGTGAGGTCTAATCTTATATTCACTAGTAAGATTATTTGTGCCACTCATTATTTCCCACTAATAAAATTGTTTGTACCCATCTGGGGACACTAAAAAATAAAAAAAAGCTATAACTGAAACAGTAGGATCAAAAAAGATTACCCACGTATGGGGGCCAAGGATATGGCTCAGTGGCATAAGCGCCTCCCTGGCAAGTGCAAGGTCCTGAGTTCGATCCCTGGTACCACCAAAAAACAAAGAGAAAGATTACCCATGTATATAAAAGAAAGTGGGATAAAACTTGTGGTGCAAAGTAACCTTAAAATTTTTATCCTCCTGCCTCAACCTCCTGAGTTGCTGGGATTACAGTAATGTATGACCATGCCCAGTTTTCTATAATAATATTACAATTCACATTACTGAGGACCTGCTTAGCTCCTTGCTAGGATTCTAACGTCTTCCTCCAAAAGATGCAGGATTTTAGTAATTCTGTGTCACAAATCAAGTGATTGGAAAGATCTCCCCAAGTCATTCCATCCAATTTAAGAACACTACAGCAGAAAAAAAGAAAAAGAAAAACAACCAATTTTGTTTCTAACACCAATGTAGAATACTACACTACCCTAAAATGGAACAAAAATAAAGTCAGTTAGGATCACAAAATAAAACAAGGCCATGGCCCTGATCTCCAGCTACACAGTGTCACGGTTTTGAGTGCCTCAGGAAGAGTGCTGACTGCCTCCATGGACACATTACTCTTTCCCTGTAGTAGCAGCTTTCTGGTACATGTTCTACTCACTACATTAACATCATCCACTTCTAAACAGAGAAGCACAGAGCCCACATCAAGATTTCCCTGTGATAAATATCAGTTTCCCATCTGGTTGCTGTTTTTTGGCTTCCTGAGTACTGTAAATCCTACCTGCCTGATTGGCACTGTCCGTGTCTTAGACCTTTTGCAGAGACCTCAAGTACTGAGACAAAAGCTTCCGTGTGAATTGACATCTGGGCAGACCCTAAATCTAGCCACCCTGGAAGGCCCTCCAAATGAGCTTGCAGAGCTTCTTCTCCTCTTTGCAGCTGCCCATTTTATGAATCTACTCACCCCACTCTCTCCTCTGTTCAGGCTGCGTGCTAACCAGTGAGACCTCAATTTTACAATTTTGAAAAGGTGAATCTTTTCCCTTCCTGCAGTACTTACTAAAACGATCATCCACATTTAAGATACCAGTTTTCTCTACTTTGTACCATATCCTTCATTGTAAACTGCTCAAAAACCAGAGCACTAACCGGAGTACTAACTTCATATTAAAACAATATAATAATGAAAACTGCACACAGGTAAGAAAATACACAGGTTAAGTGCTCACCCAAACACCTACCCAGTAATAGCTACTACACTAGTTAGCAGATGTGAGGCTAGCCTTTGACCAGGGGTCAGGGCATTCCCCTCCACTTTCCTCCAGCGATAACTCTACTAAAGATAGACTTGCACTCTCCCTCAGAGCCACAAGGCTGCCGCTTAAAGTCACACCTTCAAAATTATCTACTGACATAAATAAATGTAAAAGATTACAATCCTGACTAGGAGTGAGGAGCCTCAAATCACTGTCAGGCCCTACTTTCAACTTATAAGTGGAAAGGAACAGGAATGTAAAATGTGGATTTTAATTTCCAAAAATTATCTCTTGCCTTTAAAATGTCAACTGTTCAATGGTTTTCACGTTGTCTCTCATTTGACAGATCCACCCCGAAGTATCTAGTAATGAATTCTGGGGTCAGTCCACTGAAGCACTCCAGGACCTCATCATTTGAGATGATAGTGCAACTTGGAACAGACAGAAAGAGCCGCCATCATGGGCGATGCGCGCTCAGTGAGAGGCCCTGGGTCCTAATCCTGAAAGGCTTCTGGTGCTACTTATGTAGAATCAGCACACCCTGTCTATTGTGAGGAAAACCCTGGAGGAAGGAAGGCAAGTGTGGAAATAGAGCCAATTAGGGGACTACTGCAGAAAATTAAGGTAGATATGGATGGATAGAAGGATTGGCATGGGTAATAGCAGAAAGGATATCCTCTTCAAGGGCTCAGAGGAACAGATGCATTTTTTAGTAAAAACTGAGAACCATAAACAAGACATTCATAGATAACATGCCTCCCCATCCTCTTTGGGTCTCAGATCTTCTTTATTCAATAATGAGTGTATTGCTCTTGGGATTTTTGTAGTTGGGGTATTTCATTTCATTTTGCCTTACTGGAGAACAAGCCCAGGTTCTGAGATGGGCAAGAAAGGCACTTCACCACTGAGCATACCTCTAGCCATTAACTTCTTTTAAATGTTGTTTTAGAAGAAGATCCCTTTTCCTTTCCCAAATTCTTCCATTGAAGCTCTGAAAGTTAAATTGAACACAGGGTACAAGTACTGAATAGAGTGGAAGATAAAGGATTTTGAATGCCCTAGGGTTAAAAAAAAAATTGACCAATCAACCAAACAAAAAAATCATTATTTAAATTCAAAGAGGAATTTCATAAAAACTTGAGACTATAGAGGGGACCAGATGGTTAAGGTTTGTATATCAATTTAGGCAAAAAAAAAAAAAAAAAGGTTTGGGGCCTTGGAGACAAGTTTTGGGAAATATCAGAAGAAGGCAAGTATGATTAGACAAAGGCTGTGTTGGTATATAGATCAGTCTTGACTGAAAAGTTATCTTGGAAAAACATCTAGAAATTTAAACTTCTCTTGTAAAGGTAATTTCCTTCATAAAAAGTAAAATTTATACCTATATGTAGGCACTTAGTGTCTCAGTTACTGTTCTCTTATTGCTGAGACAAATACCCTACACCCAAATTGAAGGAAGGAGAGGTTTATTTAGCTCATAGTTAGTGGAGGTTTCAATTTATACCAGCTGGCTCCAAGGCAGAGTGGCACAAGGCACAGAGCAACTATTTACAGCAGCAGCAAAGACCAGAAAGCGAAGGGAGAAGCAGCAGCTCTTGTAGCTAGCACAGGGTAATGCAGACGCATCTGCCCCAGGGCACTCACACCCGTAATCCCAGCACTGGATCATGAATTAATCACAAACTCTAGAAGCCACGCCATGACTTTATGAGGCTTCCAGGGGACACCTAAGCACAAATCATAACACTTAAGAAGAGGTAAGAGATATATGAGTACTCACAGCCAATCAATTGCCTTACACTCAAAATAATCCAATTACCAAAATATAGAGAGGCTTTCTTGGTCCTCATTGCAGCCCACAAAGTTTGTATTTGTAATCCCTTGGAAAATCTATTGGAATTCTGGCGAGTTAATTCCAATCTACTACTTCCAGTGCAGCCCATGATAAGAATAAAGGCATTAAGACATATTTGTAGCTAGGGGGAGCCAAAGGGTCCTAGGTCCAGTTATGATGCTGGCTAAACTGAACCAAGGTCTTGACACAGGGCCAAATCTGGGTTTTATTAATTTCTGAAGAAAGGAGTGACTTAAGGATGAGTGACTGTGAGAATGGGGGAAAGTGGGTGAGTGCTATAAGTTGGGCTAGGTAGGAGGCCTGAAATCACCTCTGTAATATGCGACAGGAGGATATACAGAAAGACAGAAAGATATACAATGCTGCCGCCATGAATGGTTGCTCTCTTCTGTGTGCCACTCTGCCTTGGAGCCAGCTGAGTATGGACTGAAACCTCTACTAACTGTGGGCTAAATACACTTTTCTGTCCTTTCTTCTGCATAACACAATTCAGTAGCATGTAACGTTTTGGGATTAAAACTTCAGCTCTGATGTATAATCTTCTACACCTTGGGAAGTCACAGCCTCTTATTTCAAGGCTGGATCCCAGCTGACTATAAAAGCAACAGCATGGAGTATGGTTCTCCGTCCCTCTTTGGCTCACACATGTTATTTTGGGAGCTAATATTTTGGGAGCTAGGAGGGTATAAAATCACTTGCCTGTCCTCTTTGCTTCAAAGAATATACATCAGAACTTTGGCTAGACATATTTGCATTGCTTAAGACCAATAGAAGAGATAAGGAGAAGTCCTAGCCAACTCTGCACACATCAATACATGGAAATAGGGTAAGGTTCAGCCACAACAGAGAAAGTTGCTCTTCCTCCAAGGAGAGCTGTCCAGGTGGTCCTCCACACCAGAAAGGGTTTTGGGAATGGTATTTTCTGGTGCCCTACAACGCAGATCCACATTGTGCACTGCAACCAAGTGTAAGCTATTTTCAGAGTGGCATCAATGAACTTACACTGTCACACAGAATTCTGAAGATTATTTTGGCAGCTACAATAATCTCAGAGTCCATATGAAAGATCTTTGTCATTGGTCTCCCACTCTTTGGCTTTCTCTGATTTCTCTCATCTAATGGTCTTGTTCTCTCCACTCTCTCAATCCAGTATTCTCCTAATTTGTCAGGTGAATAAGACACCATCCTCTCACTGCACCTGCCCCTCACTCTTTCCAGTTATGCATTCTAACTAACAGACCCTGTTAACCTCAATGAAGTGGCTTTTTGAACACTGTAACAGAGAGAGAGTAGACGGCCACATGTTTCTACAGTTCATGGGAAAGATCCTAAAGACACAGACATTGAGTCCTGAGACTACACAAGATGCAAAGGGGAGGGACTATTATTCTGACCATAAAGCATTTGAATTCCCAAATTCCCTTACTTGTCTAAAAGCAAAACTTCCTCAGGAGTAGTCAAGGAAGATTAAGTCTCATCACAGACAATGTTGCAAAACCATTATTTTTCCCTTTCATCTTAAGTGCCCTGTTTTCCCAAAAGTACCCTTCTCTCTTAAGATGTAAATAAACCCAAGGCCTACTGACCATCTATACAATACTTTTCCTTTCAACCTGTGAATCATTTTTTCATGCTAATCTGGTTTTTGTTCACTGAATTCACATGCTTCCAAACAGTCAACCTAGGACAGGAGAGGAAAAGTTTTCTTCCTACATATTTCTCAAGGATTAAGAAGTAACAGCTATGTTACCAGGTTTTGGGTGTTGGGAATCTGTGGAGTGGGGAGGGGAGGGTGTCTTGTTATACAATCCAGGCTATCTTTGAACTCATTTTGTAGCCTAATCTGGCCTCAAATTTGGGGTAATTCTCTTGCCTCAGCCTCCTGAATACTGGGATTACAGGCTTTCATCACCATGCCTGGCTCCTAGGGAGTCTCCTTGTAAAGGTGGTTTCTAGGTTTTTCCTCTTCTGAGCAAAGGATTGTTCAACCAAGAGCAAAAGGTAGCAGTTTTATTAAAGGTAGAAAAACAAAAAGGTTCTCTAGAGTAAATTTGGGACAAGAGCAGAAGGGTACTCAACAGCATGAGGGCACAGCACCATGTAAAGATTCAGTATGGACTGTCTTTTTCCATCACCCAATCCCCAGGCTGAAGTCAAGTCCAGGCCAGCCTATGGAAAACTTGCTGCAGGGCTTTGAAACTGTTCTGTGCCTCGTGCCCTGGATTTTGTAATTAATAGCTCTTATCTACTTCCTTATGTTCCAATCTCCTGTCTCAGCTAGGGGGAGCCTGACAAAAGTCAAAACTAGCAATTTCACTAGATGCAATAAAATATATAGCAACTCACGCATTTAGTTATTAAAGTCCATAAATAAGGCCCTGGTAAGTACCTTTCTCTCTTCTCTCAAAATACAGTAAACCTAGGCAAATTCCTTTCACCTTAAAATGGGTTTGCCCTTTCTCCTTTTCTTGAAAATGGTCCTCCTTCACCCAGGAATGAACCACACTTCTGAAATTTCCCATATAAGTGGACCACTGTCTCACTATGGGTGAGGAATCTTCTCCTACCCCTAGACTACAGATTACTGATCCCCATTTTGAGATGTATCACTTCTCTGAGCACCCAATTCCATTCTTTGAGTGTCTCCTATATTTCTATTTAGGATAAGCCCTCTTAAAGTCTCCTTTACTGACCCACCCTGAAAATTCTTTTTCCACAATGGAAGACAATGAACCTGTAAACTTACTGTAGAAAGTCTGGGTTAAATTCTTTACTTCATCCTTAGTGATCATAGACCAAATCTTTGACAAGGTCTGACTAAAAAGTATAACATAAGGAGAGAGAGAAAAACTAGCAGAGACTTGTGTAAAGGCAACATGTCATACAATTCACTGTGCCTTGGTACAGGCGGGGAGAGTGTGTGTCCTGAACAAACAGGACTATGCACCTTTTATAGGGTTGGAGAGAAGGCAGGGGACACTTGGCAGGAAGAAGCCAATAAATATCTGTGGCCCTGGCAGTATCTGTGACCCTCAACACACCCCAAGCCATATAGAAGAGCTTTGGGAGTCCTGGTAAGCCACACCCCATACCCCAGTTCTCATAGGCGCAGAGCTGAGCCCCTGTGGGCTTCAGGAGCTTCAAAACTTTCAATACGAAGTAGCAAAAGGCAATGTAAGACCTCCAGCCCACCCAGAACAAGTCCAAGAGACATGGATATAAAAGAACTTGATAGTCACACACCTGAAATTTCTGAAATGCTACCAACTGACATAAAGAAACGAGTCTATCAGGCTATAGAAGAAATCACATCAAAAATCATCTCTCAGATTAAAAAATGACAACAATCAAGAAAGAATTGCTCAGTATGTCTAAAGAAGACAGAGATTAAAAAAAATACATGAGTATAGAAAAATGGTGGGAACACTGACTGAACAATACAGGAAAGAATTAGAACGTATGAAACAGATTCAAATAGATATCCAGGAAATGGGCCAGCCAAATAGCTCAGTGAATCAAAGCACCTGCAAGCAGGTGCAGGGGCCAGGGGTTCAAGCCCCTGGGCCCGCAGTGCTGGCCCCACTCCTGGGATACACTGAGACAGCGATTGAGACTGGGTGTGGTGGCACATACCTGTAATCCCTGCTCTGGGGAAGCTGTAAACAGGCAGATCACTACAAGTCTGATCTAGTAGTAAGACCCTGAATACCCTGTAGGCCTTTCCCTAAAATACAAAAAAA
>NW_004524848.1:1817540-1819810 GCF_000260255.1 Octodon degus | reverse complement strand
AGAAAGAAAGAAAGAAAGAAAGAAAGAAAGAAAGAAAGAAAGAAAGAAAGAAAAGAAGCAGAGGTAGCTATTCTGGTTGTAAACAACATAAACTTCAAATCAAAAATAATATAAAGAGATAAAGAAGGTCATTACATACTTGTCAGGAGAAAACTGCAAGAGAAGAGATAACAATCATAAATATATATACACTCAATGTAGGATCATCCAACTACATAAGAAAAATTTTAATAGACATGAAAAATCAAGTAAGTAATAACACAAATGTAATGAGGTACTTTAACACCCACTGTCAAAGAGATGAATCAACTAGGCAAAAAAATCAGTAAATGAATAACAGAACTAAACCAAACTTGTGAAGAAATGGATTTAGCAGACCTTTGCAGTGTTCCACACAACAAAATCAGAATACTCATTCTTTTAAATTACACATGTTTTCCAAAATAGACCATATACTAGCACATAGAATATGTTTTCATAAATGCAAAGGAACTGAAATTATCCCACGCATATTATCTGGCCAGAGTGTAAAGAAACTCAGAATTATTGACAGAAGAATTTGAAAAAACTCCATGAACACATAAAAATTCAGTAATACCCTACTGAAAAATCAATGGGATGCAGATAAAATTAAAGAAAAAGTTAAAATTACAGATACAACTTACTGGAACCTATGGGACTCAATAAAAGCAGTCCCAAGAGTGAAATTTATAGTGACAAATTCTCACATCAGGAAAATAAAAGGAGCCCAAATAAACAACCTTATGTTGCACCACAAGCTTCTAGAAAAAGAAAAGCAAGTCAAGCCCAAAGTCCAAAGAAGGCAGAAAATTAAAACTATCAGAGCAGAATTAACACAATGCAGATTAAGAAAACAATAAAAATGATAGGCTTTAGCAGCAGCAACAATGTGATGGCACAGCAGAGAAGCAGAAATGGGGGGGTGGCTTTATTAACTCTGAAGACACCAAGGACAGCAAGCAGGGATGGGCAGATACTCTGACCTAAGACAGGGACTGAGACGTTCTGGACTTTCGCTAGGGGTAGAGTTTGAGGGACAGGTTCAGTGACACACAAGGAGCTGACTGAAGACTCCCTTGTCAGGGCAGGAAAGGTAAAAGAAAATTGTACCCAGGAGGTACAAATTGAAAGGAGGAAGTGGTCACTGGGAGGATAAGCTGCTGTTTTGGGGATTCAGCCATGTTGGATCAGGGCCATGATAATTTAGCAGTCTGTACCTATCAAAAATGAATTAATGAATCAAACAGTTGGTTCTTTGGAAGAATAAATAAAATCAATAAACTCCTCGCCAACTTATCAAAAAAAAAAGGAAACAAAAAACTCAAATTCATGTAATAAGGAATTAAAGGGACAAAATTTATAGAGACCCTGTATAAATTCAGAGGATTATCAATACCTATTTTTGAAATTCTTTACTCTCACAGGATGGAAAACACAGAAGAAATAGACAGATTCCTAGATGGATATGAATTTAAAAAGCTGAATCAGGAAGATATAAAAATTCTGAATAATCCATTATCAGCTAATTAAATTGAAAATGTGATTAAAAACTTACCAACAGGGAAAAGCCCAGGTCCTGATGGATTCAAAGCTGAATTCTAAAGTAATTTAAAGATTTAATGCCAACTCCTCAGTGAAATACAAGGGAAACAATTTTCAACTCATTCCTGGAGGAAGCTATCATCCTGATACCAAAACCAAAGAAAGACACAAGCAAAAAAGAGAACTACAAGCCAATCTCCCTAATGAACATAGATGCTCAATATAATACTAGCAAACAAAATGCAGCAAAAATCATCAGAAACATTATACACCCTGACCAAGGTATATATTGGCCAAGAATGGTTCAATATACACATATCAGTAAATGTAGTACACCACATCAACAGAGCCAAAGACAAAAATCACATGATCACCTCAATAGATATAGAAAAAAAGCTTTTGACAAAGTCCAACACTCATTAATGACTAAAAATCCTACAGAAAATTATAATAGATAGATATAATAGAGGTCTTTACCTCTATCTGATAAAAGCCATCTATGACAAACCAAAAGTTTATGTCATACTAAATGCACAAAAACTGAAAGCTTTCACTTTAAAATCAGGAATAAGACAAGGATGTTCACTCTCACCACTCCTATTCAATATAGTTCTGCAAATATTAGACAGAGCAATTAGATAAGAGAGAGGAATAAAAGGAGTTATGATTGGAAAGGAAAAAGTGAAGTTATCATTATTTGCAAAAGA
>NW_004524848.1:1808514-1817140 GCF_000260255.1 Octodon degus | reverse complement strand
AAATCAACTGACTGAAAAGAAAACTCATAAATTGGAAAAAACATCTTAGCCAACCGTTCCTCAGACAAAGGACTTCTATCTACAACATAATAAAGAACTAAAAAAAAAAAAAAACAGACCCCCCCCAAAATTCAAAGACCCAGTCAATAAATGGGCATCAGAGATGAATAGACACATCTCAGATAAAGAAATCAAATGGCAAATAAATATGTGAAAAAAATGTTCAGCATCATTGGTCATTTGCAAAATACAAATTAAAACAACACTGAGATTCCATCTCACCACAAAAAGAATGCCTATCATCTAACAAATGGAGGAGAAGCTGTAGAGCAAAAGGAACCCTTTTCCACTGTTAGTGGCAGTGTAAACTGGTACAACCACTATGAAATCAATGTGGAGATTTAACTTCAGAAACTCTAGGATTAGAAATCCCAATCAACCCAGCTATTCCCTTCCTTTGTATTTTTCCAGAAAAACTGTAAACAGCATACCACAGAAATATATGTGCACCCATGTTTATAGCAGCACAGTTTGTCATAGGTATGCATTGGAAACAACCCAAACTGCCATCAACTTAGGAATGGATAAACAAGATGTATTTTTATATAATGGAGTATTTACTCAGCTATAAGGAAACATAAACTCAAAGCTTTCATAGGTAAATGGATGCTATTAGAGACAACAATTATAAGTGAAATAAATGAGACCTACATGGGTAAACATTGTTATTGTCTCCCTAGTGTAATAATCTGAAAGAACAAACAAACTCGAAAGACACAATAGATACTGTGAAAGGTAAGGAAACTGTTCAAAGGAAGGAACAACCGAGAAGAGGGAAAGGAGAAAAGAAAGAAAAAAGGGGAAAAAATACATATATGTATATAGGTATATACACAGGACAGCTTGGATAAATATACTGCAATTTTTACTGGTTTATTGAAAGGAGCCATTCATGCTTAATTTTTTTCTTCTTTTTAACTTTTTTTGACTAATTTTGCATGCTTGTATCTGTTAATCTAACTGATTTGGAAACAACAATATGCAATATAACAACTATTAGTTGAATTCCTATTATTTTGTTTAGTGAAATTCTGATATTTTCTAATTTTTTAAAACTGTTTTTTATTCTCTTTTTAAATTAAAAAAAAAAAAGTTCCCTGGGAGTCTTATACTTCAGCGGGCAAAGTTCTTGAAGAGACCTGTATAAATTTTCGGGTGTCTCCAGATGTCCCCAGATGTCCCAGAACCTGCAAAATTGTTTGTCCTGTCTTACCTGTTTTCCACACTTGACAACTTTCGTATTGAGCTGAGTTCCCTGCAGAGTAGTGCTTCTGCTGGTGGGCAGCTCAAGGCTGGGGGGAGTCAGCTCTAATCAGGACCTTATACAAAAAGTAATTGTGCTTTTGCCCACATTCTTCAGCAACTTATAAAAGAAACATAAGAAGGTCCTATCCATTACATACACTGGGCAACTACCCAGCACTTGAAACTTAATTAATTAAATGAATTTTAATTCAATTTCCACATTTGCATAATGGCTACCATACTAGATAATGCAGGTCTACCATGTTTACTCTCTTACAATGTATTTCTTGTTGGGTGTGGTGGCACAAACCTGTCACCCCTAGGTTGCATCTAAGGTGGGAGTGTACACCATGCCACACCACACCACTGCTCTGCTAGAACATGCCACTACTAGGATCTTGCAGGCATCGTAAACTCTCAGCCTCAATAATAAATTAAAGAGGCAGAGTTTAAAATAAAAGAAGACAGTTTATTTGGAAAAGGTTGTTTTTTGGGTTTTTTGGTACCAGGGATTGAACTCAGGACCTTGCACTTGCCAGGCAGGTGCATATACCACTGAGCTATCTCCCTGGCCCTGGAAAAGGATTTTTAAAAAAGAAAAAGATAGACAGCTACTCTGGGAAAGTAGAGTAGAAAGCAGCAGAAGCGAAATGCCCATGGATTTTCATCCTCAGTGCCTTTTATTTAGGACTAGTGACTCCCCATCCCCACCTCCCTCCTGTGGGCCCCTAGAAGTTGTCCCCATCTAATTGACTCTCTGTCTTTGACCCTAATTGGAGCACCTCTATCTGCATTCTTTCTGGCCACATGATTTTTTTCCTGTCCCTTCATGACCCTGGGTTTTGAAAAGGTCAAAGAATAAAGTTGTGACCCTTACAAAAGGTAACTCTGAGTTAATGATTAAGTAAAGGTGGCAAGTGTCACTATTAAATAAGACTCTTCAGATGGCTGGTCCTTATCTCCTTTGCATTTTCTCAGAGATGGGTGAGGAGACTGAATACCCTGGCTTCTCAGGTTCCTAGTTACACCCCCCTATTGCCCATCAACTCTTCTTGCAAAATTCTTAGTAGTGTTAAGTGTTACTTGGAGGCCTTCTACTTTTGTCTTTCTAATTTTGGGAGTCTAACTGCAGAGGCAAAAAAAAAAAAAAAAAAAGCTGTCGTTAGTAAGATTTCCTATAAATTTCTTTAATAAAGGTTAATGAGATCCTGTTTTACCCTTTTTCCTGCCTGGGAGCCCCTGTCCCTACACCAACACATTTCAAGGCTGAGATAGAAAGATTGTGAATTCCAGTCCCACCTGGGCAATTTAGAGACACCCTGTCTCAAAATTTAAAAAGTAAAATAAATAAAAAGGAATGGGAATGTAGCTCAGTGTGAAGGTTCAGTCACACACACACACACACGAAGATGTATTTTTCATTGCTTGATTACTTTTAAATAAAGCAATTTTATAAGGCCATACAGAACAGAATTACTTAAATCAAATTCATTCATGAGTTCCAAAGTAGCACAAAACTGATTGTATTATGCCTCTTTGAAAAACAGAAAAGTTCTTTATGTATAGATAAGTTAGGATAGCTATACTACTTTCAATTAGTTATTGAAAAGAAAGGTGTGTACTCATCATTTCATCAATTTTTCATGCTTATATCTTGCAATCTGAGCAACTACTTTGAAGATAATAAGCAATATACTAGCCAGTGTTACTCTCCTACTACTATCTTGTTTTGAAATTTTGTATTATAGTACTTTTTTACTTTTTAAAACAAAAAAAATAGAAAAGTTCTTAAAAAACAAAAGTAGGAAAGTATTTATACATCAGGTTAAGAATAAGAGATCTAGAAAATACACAACTGTGGCAAAAGCCAGAAGAAAATACTGTACTCCTGATTTTCTCAGATCTGTCTTCTATCAGGTAGGCTCAATACTCTTTCCAAAGCAAAAAAAAAAAAAAAAAGGTGAAGCCAAAATTAGACAGGATTGGTAAATACAATTCATATTTTATTTACCCAAACATAGCATTTTCATTCCTGAAGTGAGTTTCATGTTGATATCGTGAGTTTTGCAAATGTTAAAGAATGAAGTTGTGAACCAAAGGAGAAGGTTAGGAGAGTTTTATTAGAGATAACAAGAATAGTTCTGTAGGGTTCCAGGGTGGCTCCCAAATGGGGTGCCACCTGGCCACTCAATCTAGAGTCACTTCTTATACATGACCCTATCAAGTTAAAAAAAATGACCACTGGACCTTCAGCTCTCTATCACAGTTTCTTTATACAGTGTTTAAAATAAACTGGGATCTTAAAACTGTTTTTTTGCACCACAATTTCCTCAGAATTCAGGAACTTAGGAAGTGATTGGGGTTATAAAGGAAGTTCACTGTATTTTTCAAAATTCAGGAGATCGGGGGAACTACCCACTCGGGCCCCCCTCCTATCCCTCTCTTGGACAGGAGCTTTCTTTCTCTCAAAAAATATATTCTCCTCATAACCTCAGTTTGTTCCTAAAATTCATTCTTCGGTTTTAGAGAACATGAACTTGTGCAGGTCAGGTCTAGAGGTGGAGGTCACCCACCTGAAATCAGTTTTTCTCCCTGTATCATTCTGGAGTTTCTCACCGAAATCACTGGACAGAGGTATGAGTTTGCTTTTCTTTCATAAATTCTGGATTGGGACTTGCTTAGGTAACAAATTTTTATGCTTCAAATGTTACCATAGTTTTGTCCCACCTAAGTGAGTTCCCCCTTTCTCCACCTTAGCCCCACATGGTTTTACACTATAAAAATCCCTGGAAGAGATAGCTTCCCAGGTAACTACCCACTCAGGGTCCCCTCCTGTCCCTCTCTTGGACAGGAGCTTTCTTTCCCTCGATAAATATATTCTGCTCATAAAAAAAAAAAAAAAATTCAGGAGATCAATAGGGAGTGGTGTGGGCAATTTAGAGATTTAGAGACTTTGTAAAATCCTGCCTTAAAAAAAGAAAGTAAAAAGGAGATAGTGATGTAGCTCAGTGTAATACCCTGTATTGCAAACAAACACGCGAACAAAAATTCTTCAAGCCTAGGTCACAGAGCAATAACTTCCTACCTCTCTTGCCCTTTGCCCTCAGCTATCTCATATAGGAAAATTAAAAATCCTACTTGTGGACGTGTCTCCTTTAGACTTCACTTCAGATCCACAATTTCTTTCTCTCTTTCTTTCTCTCTTTCTTTCTTTCTTTCTTTCTTTCTTTCTTTCTTTCTTTCTTTCTTTCTTTCTTTCTTTCTTTTCTTTCTTTCTTTTTCAGAACCGGGGACTGAACTCAGGCCCTTGCGCTTGCCAGGGAAGCGCTTATTCCACTGAGCCATCTCCCTGGCTCAGAGATCCACAATTTCTGCAAGTCACCTTTTCATCTGAAAATTGAATTTGCCAATAGAGGATAGGAATCCTAATAAGCACGTATCTACTCAAGTCCACTATTTCCAGATCCTTTAGATCTCCCCATACCATAGTCTCAATTCCTACTGAATGAAGGAATAAATCACAAAGTATCATAGCTATTATACTTGTAAGAAGTCATGAGCAATAACCTTCAGAAACAGATTTTATAACTTCCTCAAATATGTAGGTTTCAGTAGAATTACTAATTTAAAATTTAGAAAGAAAATAGAGAAATTTTGAAATCTGAGGACAAATCTTAATACCACACAAGAATTCAACGGATGAACACAGCTCTATTTCACACATCCTACAACACTCCTGCTCCAATGCAGGAAATACTTCCAGCTAGGAATATCCTACCCTACTGTTTAGTTAAGAAAGACTGAAACAGTGTCATCACCAGCAGAGTCAAATTCTGAGCAGTAGGAGGGTCTTGATTTCCTAAAAAAAAAAAATCAACCAAGTAAACAGGAGAAGGGAAAAGGAGAAAACAAAGAAATGCAAAATCCTTAAACTGACAAAAGACACTGGGTTGCCCAAACTGGCCTTGAACCCTAAGTCTCTTGCCTCAGCCTCAACCAGCCTGTCTCTGGAGTAGCAGGGATCACAGGTGTGAGCCGCGATGCCTAGCTGTGGATCTAAGTCTTGACCCCGGAAGCCTGGCAGGCCCTGAACTATAGGTCAGTTCCCCACCCTCTCCTCATATAACATGGGCATCCTGACCTTTAGGCACAGAGAAGGTACTCAAGAAAGCCAGTCAGCAGGGGAGCCTTGGAAACTTAATGAGTAATGAATCAATAATTACTAAAAACAAGAAAGGACAATACTGTGCTTCAATAAGACATCTCATGCTAACTCTAGTGACAGTTCAGCTTAATCATTATGTTGTCTTTGTTATATTTATTGGAACCATGACAACAATAAGCAGTAAAAGTCATCCTCTTTAAGTTCAATTTTAGACTACTGATAATGTAGTTGTGTGAGCCACACCCCAGAGAAAACTCTACCCCTGCTTTGGCACAGAGGGGTGACTGTATATAGTAATTTTCTACTGTAGATTTCAAAAAGCCAAAAGAAAGGTTTTCAATGTTTTCTCTAAGAATAACGATGTCTGAAGAAACTGACATGTTTAACCTGATTTGAACACTGTACAGTGTATGCATAAATTGAAACATATGACCCCATTAATATATAGTTTTTATGTTAGCAATTAAAAATAAATTTAATTCTAAGACTTTAAAAAATGAAATAGCTACTTAAAAAAAAGAAAGAGAGAAAGAAAAACACCCCTCTCCCTACTATACGTCCTGTTAATTGCTGATCTCTTTTCTGGCCCTTCAATTTTTCAATTTAATCTGAATTCTCATGCACAAATGCAAATGAACATAAAACCCCACATGATTATTCTTTGTCCATTTTCTTTTTTTTTTTTTCCTGCAAAGCTTTATTCCAGAGAGCCTCAGTCCCTCTTGGCAGCTTCCCTCCTCAAGGAAGCCCAGCACGTTGCTCAGCTCCTCACGCTTCCCCTTGGGCTTCCTCTTGGCGCAGATGTGCGTCCCCACCCTTTTCTTGATGAACCTGAGGGCGCATTTGTCCTTGGAGACCTCGAGCAGCTCCATGACGCACTGCTGCGAGTAGGGGGTGAAGCTGCACACCTCGGGATCATGTCCCACACGAACTCTGGGTGTTTGGTGAGACCTCCGCGAAGGTGGCTGTGCCTCGGTTTGCTCACATTCTTAGTCACCTGGTAGCCCTTGTTGAGGCCCATGGCCACGGGATAATGGAGGGCCACGGCTACTATTCTTCAGTGGTTGCTGTGGCAGAAGCTCTTTGTCCATTTTCTATTCCCACAAAATTTTCAAGAGTTTTGCCCAAGGAGTATGGGGGCGAGAGGGGGCTCAACACTGAACCCTGGGTTCATACACAGTGAGTATGCACTCTATACCCCCAGCCTTGTAGGACTGTTGATACGTTTAACTGATCCAAAACAAGTCCATTTCTACAGCTCCCCAACCAGCCATATTTGGGGGACAATGGCAGGAATGAACAATTGTATAGTCAGGCTCACATAAACTAAACTAAAACTTAATTGGACTTACGAGGGAATTGACTGAGGTGTGCAGATAAGTTTAAATGAGAGGAGCAGGTAAACAAGGCTCAGGGAGCTTTGTGGTAAACGGACAAATGTCCAGAGAGTCATCACCCTTTCTCCCTTTACAAGGCCAGACCCACCTAACTGACAGAGTGGAGAGAGGAGCCAAGCAATTGAAAGGTTCCTAGAGAAGTTAGAAACCCAGAGAATTTCCAGGGGAAAACAAGAAAAAAAAAAAGGCAAATGTCAAGTCAAATCTCTGAGTTAGAATTTCCTGGAAGTTATACAACACTGTGTCTATAACCCAGCCCTTCATCCTATAATAGGGCCCAGCACATGTCTACTATATTAAGGTTAATAATCCTGTCCCAGGGATAGCTACTGAGGTAGCATTCAGTGAAAAGCACATCTTCCTAGGAGAAGGAAGTTCTAAAATCTACTTATAAAGTTAAGACACATCAAGCATGGTGGCCCACTCCTGTAATCCCAGCCTGAGGACGTGGGAGGAAAGCTGAAACAGGAGGATCCATGCGAGTTTAAGGCCAGCCTGAACTACACAGGGAGATCTTGTCTCAAAAAAAAAAAAATTTTAATTAAAAACTGAAGACAAAAGGACTGTTTTCTGATTTGAAGTTTCCAGGAAATTACTAAGTAGCAAGAATAGATTTCTCCTAGAGCAACTGGAATGTACCCACTGGCCTGGAGATTGACACAATACATGGCAAATGGGTTCT
Organism: Octodon degus; assembly: GCF_000260255.1. Classification (NCBI taxonomy): domain Eukaryota; kingdom Metazoa; phylum Chordata; class Mammalia; order Rodentia; family Octodontidae; genus Octodon; species Octodon degus. Next base: position 1,809,591 of record NW_004524848.1, on the reverse strand, counting down.
AATCCTTGCTTAAATCTGAGGATGAAAGTGGATGAGTGGGGATTTCTTTATTTGTTTCTTCTGTCCTGGTACTGGGGATATGAATCCAAGGCCTTACTCTAAGCTACATCCTCAGCATCTCAAGTACATCTTATTAAGTCACTGAGTTGCCAGGCTGTGCTGAGTTGATCCTCCTTCCTCAGCCTCCCAGAGTGCTATGATTATAGGCATCTGGGACCACACCCAGTTACCAGTAGATTTTTTAATTAAAAACAATCTACTACTTTATAGTTTCTCAATTAAACATAAATTTTACTTGAAGTTAACTATCATACAAGGTACAGGTTCAAAACATCTGTTTGGCTCCTACTAAATTCTCATAACTAGAACATAACTATGGCTGGCTATTAGGGTTAATCTCTCTCTCTCTCTCTCTCTCTCTCTCTCTCTCTCACACACACACACACACACTCACAAACACACACACACACATTGAGTAATTTTCCAGTAAATAACAACTAAATATCCAGTAATCCATTTAAAATCTGACACTATCTGCCTATCAGACCCCACAGGTTAAATGTTCAATTCTACAAAACTGCCCCATACTTCAATCCAAATTGTAAGATGTACTCTACTTCTTTTTCTTTTCTTTTTTTTTTAATGTATTTGGTACAGGGTCTCATTATGCAGCTCGGACTCACAGTGATCCTCCTGATTTCAGCCTCCTAAGTGATGGGACTTGAACTTGTGGACCAGTATGTGGTCTATTTTGGAGAAAATTCTATGTGCTCCTGAGAAGAATGTGTACACTGTTGTAGTAGAGTACAGCAGTCATATGTTAAAGGGTATGGTTCAACTCTGAAATTTCTTCATTGATTTTTTTTGCTTAGTTGATCTCTTTGCAAAAGTGTAGTGTTGAGGTCACCTACTACAACTACGTACTAATGTTTATTTGATCTTTTATGTCCAGCAATATTCATTCTGTTTTGTTTTTAATTTTTTTTTAATTTATTTATTTGAGGGGCCGGGGAGATGGCTCAGTAGAATAAGTGCTTGCCTGGCAAGCGCAAGCGCCTGAGTTCAATCTCCAGTTCC
>NW_004524848.1:1783685-1808414 GCF_000260255.1 Octodon degus | reverse complement strand
TTATTTATTTGATACTGTCTCACTATGCAGTTCAGACGCCTAGCAATCCTCCTGACTCAGCCTCCCTAGCGCTGGGATTACAGGCATGCGTCACCATTCCTGGACTTGGTGGCCAGCTCAGCACTCCAGGGGGTGGAGCCAGCACAGCATGTGGGACTGGAATCGAATCCTGGTACCTGTGCTTGCCTAAGCAGGCGCTTAGTCCACTGAGCTATCTCACCGGCCCTTGTCACCTATACTTCTAACTGGCCATAAATATGGTCATCATGACCCTCTCCAAGGGTTGAAGTAAGTTTCTAGAACAGTTCACAGAACTCAGGAAAATATTTTATCTAGTGTTTACCAGAGTGTGATGTAATAAACATATTTACCAAGGTTAAAGATGAATGCCCAGAAGAAGAGATACACACACAAGGCGAGCTCAGAAAAGGTGCACAGCAAGAGCTTCTGTACCAGTAGTTCTGGAGAGCACCCTCTCCCTGCACATGGATACATACCCCAGGGGGAACCTCAGCAATTCTGTTTACAGGTTTCCCTAACCTCCCATCCCCACCACTTCCCAGAGGTCCCTAAGTGAGGCCAACACTTTCCAGCCATATAATTTACCAGGTCTTTTTGAAGACTGAGCCATCCTGAGGCTATCCAGGGGTCCACCCCACTGCAAGTAACAAACTCAGGTATGATCAAATGTGCCTCTGGAACAAGGTGGGGGGTGGGGTCAGGACCTACTTAGGGGTAGGAAACTTGCCCCGCTTGCGTAAGGCCTTAGATCTAGACCTCACAGGTTACAAAAGACATTCCTATAACTCAGGAAATTCCAAGGATTTCAGAAGCAATGGACCACAGTAATACTATCCTGTTACAAAACAAGACAATGACTGGAAAATTATTTTTTCACAGTAGGTATGGGCTAAAATAGTGCATAAATCTGGATTTTTATCCTCTCTATAACTATAATCCCTATGTATTTATTAAGAATAAGCAGGTATTAGAGGGGCCAGCAAGATACTTCAGCGGTCTAAAGCGCTTGCTTAGGCAAGCTTAGGCAGGTGCAAGGGACCTCAGTTCAATCCCCAGCACCACATGCCGGGCCAGCCCCACCCTCAGGGTGGGCTGAGCTGGCAAAGAAAAAAAAAAGAGTAAGTAGGTATTAGAAACATTATTCATTACTAAAACCAAAGCACTTGTACCAATATATTATTTTCAGAATAAAAAAGTCATCATCAAAATTAAAATCTGTATCAGTGTATGAGTTTAATGCCCCAGACCTGTGCTACCAAGACTGGTAGACATTCATCATATGTGACCCACCAATTAAAATGTAGGCAGCCAAATTGAGATAAGCTGTATAGGTAAAATACACATCAAATTTTGAAGACTTGGTATGAGAAATTATAAACTTTCTCAATAATTTGATATTAAATCTACGTTTCATTATATCATTAATATATTATTTTACAGCACGTTGTTACATACAGATAGATAGCTATAGAATTCTGCGGTTTCCAAACAATACTGCTATATTAACTAATTTGATACTTACCACTAATGTGAGGGTAACCGGGCAGGAGAGTCTATAAACTAGTTTATTGATGCCAATACCACATGCCGCTGAGTTAAACTTTTACTAGATCATGACTCCTTTAGCTGAACATTTATGTAATACAACAACGTATGACCAGTAAAGCATTTCATATATCATTTCACAGTAATATGTTAGATAACCCTTAAGTATTCGGACTAGCATATAGCTCAGGGATTCAATAGAAAACCACAAGTCCAGCAACTTGGGGCCCTGGATTCAATTCTTAGTATTTAAAAAAAAAAAAAAAAAGAATACTACATGTTTTCAATATACTTAACACAATACTACTTTTCTGGCACTTGGCACTTCCAACTGGTTCATAGTCATTCTGGATTCCTTAAATAAAATACTGGTCTTTCCTGACAAAATCGTATGTTCCTCGAACCCAGAAAAAAATAGTCATATAGATAACAAAGACAGAAAATAAAGAAATAGCAGAGTTTAAGAACAGAGTTAGGTTTGGATCTGCCTATTTCTTATCAACTCATGCCCTCCCTTCTGCTTCTTGTATGCCTTTAGGATAAACTGCTCTGTGAAGGAACAGATCTGTGAAATGCACTACCAAGTGGTGGGAGTGGATAAAGAGAAGAAACGAACAGAGAAAATAATGAAGGGATTGGAAGGGAAGAAAAGAAGGAAGGCAGGACAGACATGATATACTTTAATAAAGTTCAACAGTCTTCTGTCTCTTTCAAGCACTCAACAGCACATTAAGGGACCTTTCCTTTTACCATTCTAAAGATCCAAAGATCCTGTGGCACACCATACCAAACTAATGCGATGCCTGAGGTAGAGTGAAGTGCTTTTTAAATTATTATTATTATTATTATTCTGTTGTCCTTTTTCTGCCTTCTCAATATTGTGTTGTCCCTTCTTACTTTTCTGTTCTTCCTGTTCTCCTTCATGGGGTACAAGCAAAGTTTACCAGTGTGAGGCAGTTTCTGGAGACACTAAGCCTGAAGTAACAGACCTCACAATGAGAGTAGGCTAAATTTGGATACCTCTCAGGCAGTCTTCCCTCATTGTCTGTGAGATACTCACTTCCACTGACTGGCAGGGGAATCACAAGGTTTGTTACTTCCCAGACACTCCCTTTTCACCCTTCTAGACAACTTGCAGAACTCCACACAGGTGGGTGACCCAATGCTACTTGAGCCTAAGAACCAGTTTCCAGCCAAAACCTGATCTAAATAGTAATATGGCTTTTCAGGTCACAGACCAACAAAGTGCAGGGTTTTCACAATTTTTGTGAAAACTGACTTACTCATCAAGATTAGGAAGGGAGAAGAAAGTAGAATAGCAATTCTGTCCAGTACATACCACCTATGTCCAGTATAAACAAGTACACCATCCCCTTTGAATTAATTATCTGAATATTTTACTTATCTCCACAAGTAAGTTAACTATGGTGCTCAAAATTAGATATCCATTCTTCTTAGCTCCCCAGTGAGTGGGGAATGAGTGCTTGGCAGTTCGGGTTTTTCAGATTGTAGGAGATGTGAGGCCTGCACAAAGCTGAACACCAATAGCCACAGAATTGAACTCTCAGTAGCTTCATGATACAGTAAGTGAGTTACATCCCAATACAGCCATTGGAAAGAAAAATCATGAGGCAAAAATTATTATTGATTTGCATCTTAAAGTAATATGAACATTCTTTTTTTCTTCTGAAGGAAAAATTTTAGGTTCACGCATATAACCTGTAAATATAGGAAGGGTGGCCATTCAGATTCTTTCATTTTCACCTAAATTGGCTGGACGTGGTGGTACACACCTGTGATCCCAGAGCTCAGGAGCCTGAAGCAGGAGGACTGCCACTGGAGCTCAGAGCCGGCCTAGGCGACACAATGAGTCGGAGGCCAGCCTGCATTACATAGTGACATGGAATTATTTTTTAATCCACTAAAGCTTTTTAATTTTAACTCATTACTATAATAAGCAATATAAATCTTTCCTTTTGATACAGTCTTTAACTGCCAAAAATCTCTTAACAAACTGTATGAAGTGACAGATATGCCTATTATCTTGATCTGGTCACTGTAGCATTGAGTATACATATTGAAATGCCACACTATACAGTGTGATATTTCACTTACTACGGAACCATTAAAACTATTCAGTTACTATGTAACCATTAAAAACAACAGGGGGATTAGGCTGTAGCTCAATAGTATGATACTTGCCTGGAATGAGTAAGACCTTAGGTTCAATCATCAGCACAGAAGAAAAAAATTATATATATACATATATATATATATATGAATATACATACACATTTAAGTGTATGAAATATAAATATATATGTAGATATATACAAAGTCCTACAAAAATGTCTATGCAATTCAGGAAAAGAAAAACTTGTATAAATATTTTAATACTTTTATCTATGGGAGACCTTAAAGGATATCGTGTATCTCAGAAAACCCACACACTGCCAGCTCTCAGCAAAGAAACTGAAAATGTATGCACACAATCTCAGTGGATACTTTGACCAAAGTTATCCAAGCAGCATTTCATCATACTAACAAATGTCTGGAAGTTAGTGGTCACTACTTGAAGCACCTCTTGTAATTCTAGAGGCCAAAGATAATTCGCACTCATCACATGATATCTCAATAAATTTGGTATTAAAATCTTTATACATTCTTCTTTTTCTGAAGTGTATACATATTTTTTGGCAGTCTCTGCATATATCTTGACAAAAATAGTTACCCAGGATTTAAGCAGGAACAAAAAGTCCACATTCTCCTCTATAAAAAACCTGTTTACTCAAAAAAACAAAAAATTTTTAAAAACCCAGTCATCCAACAGCAGCATAAGAGACCACAGGATCTTAGCAGCAGGGAACAAAGACAACTTACACAACCCATCTTGGAAAGTGCTGGTACACTGAGGCTACTCTCCTATTGCCATTCTTCAGTCTCCTCTGAAACCCTATGTGACACATGCCTAGGACAGTTCCCTCATAAGTAAAAACCAAGCCCGGAGAGGTGCCGCATTCCTGTATTCCCAGCACTCTGGGAAGCTGAGGCAGAAGGATCATCATGAGTTCCAGACCAGCCTGAGATACATACAGGAATGTCTGGATTACACAGCAAGGCACTGCCCTCAAAAAACGTGAATGCTAGGAAAAGCTTTCTTGAAGAGCCAGCACATTATCCTACTATCATTTATGGCCTCCAGAAAGCGATTTTGAATGCAGAGGACTCTTCAATACACTGAGGTCCACACCATTGTGCCCCAGCATAAGAGCTTCCACTCTAGGTTCTATTTTAGTTTCCAATTATAAGCCTTAGCCTCCTTTTCAATGCTTCATTGGAGACAGCGTTCTGGATTCTGCATAGGAATGTATTTTAATAGCTCCTGACCCAAAATCTGTTCCTAAGGGAATCTATTTAAGTAATGGCCAGGCACTGAAACAAAGATGTACAATAAAACTTTGTTGCTGTGAAGCTGTATGCCTTTACGAAATAGGATGACCTTTTGCACTTATGAGATAAGAAGATAAAACAAAGAAATATCCCAAGTACACGTTTTGTTTTGGTCTTCAGTGTGTGTGTGTGTGTGTGTGTGTGTGTGTGTGTGTTACCTGAGACTGAACTGCGGGCCTTCAAACTGAGCTACATTCCTCAGTTCTTTAGAACCTATTAAATTTTCTTATTTTTTTCTTGGGACAGGGTCTTACTAAAGCACTCAACTGCCAAGGCTGGGCTCCGGGCTCGCAGCGCGCGTTCACCCGCAGAGCCCCGACCTTCCGGACCAAGCAGCGGGCACGAGTCAGCCCGATCTCCCGAGGGCCCCCCAGCGCGGCTCCCACGCGACCCGGGCGTCCAGCATCCCTGCCCGGGGGCACCCGCCCGCCTTCCCTGGCGTGCAGCTGCGCTCCGGGCCGCCTCCCGCGCGCTTCCCGGCTCCCTCGGGATTGCGGGTCAGCCCTTCCCTCCCGCTCGGTCCGGCCCCTTCCCTTCCCGGGACGCCCTCCGCTCGGGGCCAGGCACTCACCGCGGGGCGGGGCGGGCCGGGAGGCAGCGCTCGGTGCTGGCTGCAGCCGGGAGCTTGGGAGCCAGCCCAGCCGAAGGTGGCGGTGGTGGAAAGCCCGGCGCAGCCTGCCCGGGTCAGATAAGCGTTCTGGGCGGGACGGGGAGGGGCGTCGGGGAGCAGCGGTTCCAGCCGGCGGGCGGAGGCCCGGACCAAAACCCCTGCCTCCCGGCGTTTCCGCCCAGACGCCCGATTAACCGTGGAGCCGCCGGGCGGGGCGCGCTCAGACCCAGCGCCCCGGCTTTGCTCTTGGGGGTTCAGCCCGAGACAAGGGGCGCGGAGGACAGAGGTGGCCGCACAGCGGCGGCGGGCGTGTGCGGGCATGAATCCCAGGGCGGGGCTGGAGGGAAGCGCTGGGAGGAAAGGTCGGAGTTCGCCTCGGGCGGTCGGAGGGCTCCAGGCGTGACCTAGTGCTCCAGGGCCAGCGCGGTGGGGGGCGCCTCGGACTTTAGTTCCTGCAAGGAGATATGTTCTGGGTCACATTTGCAAACAAAAATCCTACGATGAGTTGGATGGACCCTGGAAGTTGTAGTATTAATTCTTCACCGGTCTCAAGTTTTCAACCAAGAAACATAGAGGAGAAAATCTATGGCCTTTAAAAATACCACACTGTGTACTGTTTAGAAACTTTACGTGAGACATCCAAACATCTAGAAATTTTCTTGTGGACAAATTGCCGTCGGGATAGACTGGAAAGAGGCGCTCCCACAATGCAGTACGGGGCGCTTTGTGGGAACCGCCCTTCTGCGGGCGCCCTGGGCGCCGGAGGAGCCCGCGTCCCGGCCTGTGCGGGCGCTGGGGGCTGGTGCAGGCGCAGGGTCGGCGTTCAGAGCGTCAAACATCCTTGTACAAGAAGGACATGCACAAAGTCGGTCCTGTCCAATAAATATTGTCGTGTCTCAGTGCTGGAGCTCAAAGACCCACACAGCCTTTCCCTTCGTGAGCATCAAAGATCCCAGAGGCAGAGGATGCAATTGTGAAGGGAACAGAATCGTGACCAACGTGCCCTTTATGCGATGTTTTGTGGGACTTCTGGGGAAATACACCTACAACATCTTATTTATTAGCAAGAGCCTGAGTTCCAACCCCGATTCCGAAAAAAAAAAAAAAATCGTATATCTGAGTTCCTGTTTCAAAACTTTATTGGTCACCTAGCAAAGGACCCGAAGAATCCCATCCCAGAAGCTAGGGCTTGTGTCCTGCAGATGTGCAGAAATATAGAACAGGGAAGGTTGATAGCTTAAAAAGACAAGGAATGTGCCTTGCCTACCTTAGATGGCACCAACTTCTGCTCTCATGAGGAGAAAACTTGCCGCTCCAAGGTTATCCCAAGAGAAGCACCAGCTAAGGCAGTCACCCCATCTGGTCAGGGTTCAGAGGCCAAGCTGGGCTTCCCCAGACTACCTCTATAATTTTAGAACCTAATGACACAGGTGATGAAAAATTGCTATTTTTATTATTATCATTATTATGTAGATGAACTAAGCTGTTTTGTGTTCAGAATCTATATTCCAAATTGATGGTTAATATCTTGGGAATTTTTTAAAGTTTCTATTTTAGAAGAGCAAGGCATCTTGTCTACCAGGGCCATATTAGCAGGGAAATGTTTTAAACTACAAAAATTAGACAAGTGTGGTGGCACATGCCTATAATCCCAGCATTCTCAGAGACCAAGGCAGGATGAACCCAATTTGGGCATTTTAGCAACTTAGACTGGCTCAAAAAGAAAAAATAAAAGGCTGGACATGTAGGACAGTGCAAAGGCACTGGGTTCAACTGAAGAAATTGTGTTTATGGTGCAGAAACAAAAAGTATACTGTTAATCCCTGAGTATGAGGGGAAAAAATAGGTGTTGTATCTGTATAGGTAGCTGTGCTAAGGACGTCAGCAGTTACAATGACAGAGCAGGAGAGGGATGTGTGCATGTAGACTTTTTGTCCTGCTAGAACTGGGAAATGAAACCCAAAGACCTCAAGAGCTCTACTATTAAGCTACATGTACCTCCACCCCCTAGAAATACATTTTTAACATTTAGTTTTTTTAAAATCTCTTCAAGACACACATACAAATACATAGTAGACTTCCCTTGGAGCCATTAGGATAAATCCTTCAAACCTGGTTCTTAATGAGCATTTGTAAAAACCAAAAATCATCCTCAAAAGAATAAATTTTTATTGATACCAGCAAGCTTTAAAGACAATTCCAAGAAGGGACTTAACAAAAACTAAGAAATGCATGATATTGAAATAAAGCAGATTAAGACACAAAACTAGGATATCAAACAATGGAGCTTTCTGGAATTATGTAAATAAAATAAACAAGGGGGCTAGGGATGTAGATCAGTTTAAGTGCTTGGGCCTTGGTTTCACCCCCAGCACCATAAGAAATAAAGCAAAACCAATGCCAAAAATCTATGCATACTTGAGAGGCAAGAGGATCACAAGTTTGAGGCTAGCCTGGGCTGCATAGTTTTGAAAAACACTTTCTCAAAACAAGTCTTTAAAAAGAACTGCAGAGCCAGGTGTGGTGGGGCAGGCCTGTAATCTCAGGACAGGGGAGGCTGAAGCACACAAGGTGATGTTAGTTTGTTGTGGTTAGTAAAATAAATATCTTCCCCCAACTTCTACTGTAGTATAATTTTCTGCATTTGATTTCCTGCAGATGCAAAACTTTGCATAATGAAAAAATCAATTTTATTGAAAGGTAAAATAATTGATAAAATATGCACATTTTATCATTGACAGCAATTCTTAAGAGTCATCCTCACCCAAGATAAGGCTAACATCATTATAACTATAGAAGTTTCTGCCTCCTTGTAGTCTAAATTTTATCTTATTTGTGTGTGTGTGTGGTACTGGGGATTGAAATCAGAACACTGAACTAGTTTAAATTTTAAATATTTCAGTTTGTTATTGATAGGTCAGTCTATCTGTTAGGTAAAATCTGAGTTATTAACCTCATCCTAGTACTTTATCAAAATGATCATGTAATCAAATTTAATTTCACACAGGTTGAGAATGGAGTTCAGAGGTACTGCACTTGCTTAGCATGCTCAGGGCCCTATATTAGATCCCAACACTGAAAAAAAATTATTTGACAAACTCAGATCATAATCAGTACTTCATGAGTATATTGTGTCAGGTGTGGTTGGGCACCCTGTACTCCCAGCTACTTGGAAGGCAGAAGAATCAGAAGTTTGAGACCAGCCCATCCAACTTGATGAGACCTTGCTCAAAATAAAATTTTATACTTATTTTGTTTTAATTTTTTTTTTTTTTATGTAGCCCAGGCTGGCCTCGAACTCATAGCATTCCTTCTGCCTGAGCCTCCTGAGTGCTGAGATTACAGGTTGTACCACCGTAACCAGCTTCAAAATAAAATTTTAAAAAGCTGGAGAAAAATCAGTAATGAGTACCTACTCAGTGTGAACAAAGCCAGGGGTTCAGTCCCTACTACTGAAAAAAAAGAAATGAGTCATTTTAATTTAAAAATTAGCATTTTATTTGAGGGTAATTTTTTTATTTTTTATCTTTTAGGTATTTAGTACAGGGTCTACAGGGTCTCACTACATAGATCAGATTCATAGTGATTCTCTTGATTTCAACCCCCCAAGGGCTGGGATTACAGGTGTGTGCCACCACGCCCAGTCTCAATCCCTGGCACAGCATGCCATGAGGGCAGAGCCAGCATGGCATGCTGGAGATGAAACCCCGGCCTCTATGCTCTGTCTAAGCAGGCACTTTAGGAGGGGCTAATTTTTTAAAATGTCCTCATGTCACTTTAGTGTTTAGGCATTTTAAGTCATAGTATTTTAGGGAGGAAATCTAAATGACCATGATCATTTCCAATCCAAAGTAGATCATTTGCACAAAGCCAGGTTAGAAGACCTACAGTTTCCCAGGCTACTGCTCTCTGCTCTCTATAAGACCTCTTCTACGTTATCTGAAAAGCATTAAATAATTGCACAGTATTTTTAAGCCCAGTACTGGAACTTCTGTTGATGCCTGATTTCCAGTTGCAGAGGGCTGGGAAGGACCCACTATATTCCTTAGTGCTCCTTCTAATGGTGAATACTCAAGGGGCAGTTTTCTCATGGCAAGTACAGATTTTATACAGGGCTTGGCAGGGAGGGTTCATTTGGATTACTGTTTTTTTGAGTCCAGTTAAAGAAACTAAAGGAGTAGAAGAGAGGCCATGTTATATAATACGTCCTGTCATGGTTCTGTTCACAGATACCAAGGACTTCTGAAGAACTGTGTGAAAGTTCTCTATGATTCAGTGACAAGTGAGGTAAGGAATGGAATCAAAGTTGAAACAACTCCTCCCAACAGTTTCATTTTTATAGGAAGGTGAGAGATAAAAGTATAGCTAGAGGCTACCTTAGATTCAGAGAAATATTCAGGAAATATTTATTTTATTTGAATGAGACAGGTAGGAACCTTTGTGAATGCCAAGAGGAAGAGCGATAAATAAGAAAGGACATACTGAATCCCTTAGTGCTGTAGTCTGGATTGAAATGTGGTCTCTGTGTTAAAAACTTGGTCCTCAATTTGATGCTGTACAGAAGTAGTAAGAGGTGGGGTCTCGTGGAAGGACATTAGGTCTTTAGGGTACACCCTTGAAGGGAATATTAAGAACTCAGCCTCTTCTCTTCACAGCCTCCTCTACCATACCCTCCAACCATGATGTACCACCTCACCACAGATCCAAAAGCCCAGGAGCTAAGCGATCATAAACTGAACCATCTGAAAGCAGAAGCTAAAATAAGCCTTTTTCATAAATTGATAATCCCAGATATTTTGTCACACTGGTAGAAAGTTAGAAAACAAAACAGAAATAGAATTCAAAGAAATTAGAATTAAGAAAGAAATTTTTTTTTGCAGCATTGAGGATCAAATCTAGAGCCTTGCGCATGCTGGGCAGAAGTGCTCTACCTCTAAGCAGTATACATAGTTCTTTACTTCTTGTCCCAGAAAGTGAACCCCTACCTTTTTTGAGTTGGGGGTCTTAGCTGTATTGCTCAGGCTAGTCTTAAAATTATAATCTGTCTGCCCCAGCCTCCCACGTAGCAGGAATTATATGCTTACACCCCTACACCTGGCTAAAGGAAGCTTCTTAATGACTGCACAAGGAAGGAAGGACACATCCACATAGAGAGAAACACGTTCACTGGGGGGAAGGAAAAGTTGAAGTAAGCACACAGCTGCGCTTCCTTTCTGAAATTGGAGGGAGAAACAGTGAGCAGGTGAGAGGAGGCAGGGGAAGGTCACTGAGAGACGCAGACTTAAATTTCTGAGTTGTCCCCTCCTACTGCAAATGACCTGTCTCTATACAGCCCTCTTGTTCCTGCCTGTCCCTGGCTTCCCTTTCCTAGGATGAACCACTTTACTCATTCAACTGCATTGCTCTGCTTTTCTGTTGCCTTCCACCCTTATCACAGCTGCACCCTAGAGTTCACTGAACCCTCTACCTTCACATCTGTGTGAATGAGGAAGCCTTGTTTTCCTCGTACTGTCATTATATAATCCAATCTCAGAGGCCTTAGTGTGGCTGAGTAATAACACCCCTTATCAGTGCTGAGAGGAAAACCTTTCCTCTGCCACCTCAGCTTGGGCCCACCTTGTCTGAAAGCACGTGATAAACTACACATTTCCTCCTGTAGCTATGAGATATATAGATACATATATATATATATATATATATATATGCATATATCTTCATTAATCTTTGTTCTAGGTACTAGATAAAGGTGGAGAGCTGAGCATTCAGAGGTTTATATCACTCAGCTACATTCCCAGAATTTTTAAACAAGGCCAAGTACTAAGTTGGCCAGGGTCAGCTCAAACTTGCAATCTTCCTGTCTCAGCCTCCCACGGTGTTAGAATGAAGGATTGCTCTAAACATTTCAATACAGCTGAACCAAGAAGAAGCTAGTATGGAGCTTTAACTCTAACAAAAGCCAGAGCCTTCTGGAAGTGAAGCTGCCATAAAGCCTTCTCTGGGATCTTCCTTGCCAGGAGGAGATTTACCATTTGCACCTGCATGATTGATTATGTAACCAAAGATTTTTACAGACTGTGATAACCTCAATTCATTTCCCTAAAAGTATGTTTCCCAGGGGAAGTACTTCCTCCACTGTATCCTTTTACAGGTTAAATGGGCATATCAACTACAGCTGTTAAGAAAGCCTCTTCATCTATGTGTTCCTGCATGCACAGAGTTGTAGCCTGTCAATTTTCCTACCAGTCTTTCCATTGTAGGCTAACTTGCCTCAACCTCTGGACTTAGAAGAACAGAAGAAAAAATTTTCCTCACTGTACTAATAAGACACATGGAAAGCCTATACAATACCAGGGCCTTAAGATTGGATTCTATATGCACAATGGCACGAAAGCCACGAAGAGTATGTTTTCTACCTCATCCATAAGAATGTGAAGAGGGTCGAATACACTCTGTCATGTCGTTGTGATGGTTCAGTAAGGCAGCAGGAAAATGGCGGAAGAAGATTGAATGAGGAGACTGACTCATCCCTCTGAAGCCAGGGACAGGGGATATATGGGACAGGGGCCATACTTGTGAGTATTCAGAAGCTATACCCACGGAAGGACAGAAGCTGTGCCTGTGGACAGAGGCTGTGCTTGTAGATGCATGGAAGTCAGGTCCTCATCCCTAGCCAACTTCATGCCCAAGGATTCTGTGCCCTTGCCACTGCCACCCACCAACAACAATTCTGCTCTGTGTTTTGTTTCCCCTTACTTAGCATGGGGCAGTGGTGGCACTGACGAACCAACTCACCTGACTGAGAACAAGGCCAATGCCATAGGAGAGAAGGTAAACCCTCGGGAGTCACCAGCTCTGAAGAGAAATAGCAGACTGGGTCAGTAGCACTAGGCATGAAGAGAAACCTAGGGTTACTGTAGACTATAAAAGCTGAGATTTTCTGCCAAAAGTGATTGTTTCATGGCAGGCTAGAGTTGGAGAGGAAACCCAGTTTATAAGAGCCATTTTGGGGCAGACTTAATTGTTTAAGATTGAGCCACAGAACAACTACATGACAACTCCAAGGTTTCCAGTGTTACCCTCCCATGGTGCTAGGTGGGAGATAGGCAAGAGAGATAGTCATGGACAGACAGCACATAAACCCCTGTGAAGTTTAAACTCAGGCCAGGAAAGACATAAGCACTACCCTCTATGGTAAAAAGCCAGGCTCAGTTAATAAGGTTTTCAAAAGTGGCTGGATCTGAAAGTTCTGAAATCAAATCCAGCAGTCTTTTTAAACCTATGCCTAACTGCCTAACTCCACAGAGACTAGTGGTCTGATTGTTTTCCTCTCTTCCAACATGAACAAGGACAATCCTCTGCTGGGACAGATGCCACAGTCCAGGGTATGCAGATAAAGGAGCCTAGGAAATGTAGGGGATTAACAACCCACAGGCTACAAAGTTTGGCAAAGAAAACTGACTTTCTGGATTCCAGGACTGCAAATCCTGGAAGGAAACCACTCACTCAAAAATACAGATAGTATTTTATTTTATTTTATTTTATTTTATTTTATTTTATTTTATTTTATTTTATTTTATTTTAAAGAGGCAAAAAAAAAGAGAAACAAATGATAAGAACAAAGACAAAGATAAAAACAAAGCACCATGAAACAATAAAAATGAATTGTTTACAATTTCAAAACAACAGGAAGCTAATAAGGATTGTTATATTACATATTGTTATCACATTTGTTGCTCAGACATAGGCATGTAAGATTAAATCTTACAGTTAAAGCATTAAATCTTCCTTTTTATAAATGTTGAAATTGTCCTTTATGTTATTTTAAAGATAGTATAAAAATGATATATAGTTAAAGAAAAAACAAAAACAAGATGGAAGATATCCAAAAGTGATTATTGTATTGCACATTGCTGTCTTCAGTGTAGTTCCTCAGATTAAAGCATATAGAATTGTTCTCAGTAAAACTTTTATTTTTTTAATTAATTTTATTGAGAAAGAAATAGCAATGAGACAGTTTCAAAACATAATTAGTACATTGCATATTGTTGTCTTGGTAATATTATCTATACTATGGTATAGCTATCTTGTACTATGGTACAAGATCCAGACGTGATATCTTGTCTAAACAAATGGTTTTTTTTATTTTTGTTTGCTTGTTTGTTTTGGTACAGGGTCTCGCTACACAGCTCAGACTTGTAGTGATCCTCCTGGTTTCTGCCTCCATATTGCTGGGATTATAGGCATGTGTCAGTACACCCAGGGGCAGGGCCGGCACCACATGCAGTGCCAGAGATTGAACCCTGGCCCCTATGCTCACCCAAGCAAGTGCTTAGTCTCATGAGCTGGCCTAGCTCATATACTGCTGGCCCTCTCATAGTAAAACTTTTAAACATTGACTTCTACCTTCAAAAAAACTAACAGAAGGACTGGGGAGATAGCCTGCCGGCATAAGCACCTACCTGACAAGCAGAAGGTCCTGACTTTGATCCCCAGGACCACATTCCATGCTAGCCCCAGAACACAGGGTGTGCGGTACCAGCCTCAAAACTAAAAAAATTAGTAGTGCAATCACCTTAACTATGTTGTGTATATACTTACATGATTTTTCCCCTTCTTTTTTTTTTCCTATCTTTTCTCCTTTCCCTCATCTCAATTGTTTATTCTTTATGTTCAGGGCTTTTTTCCCTTTTATTCTATCTATTGTACATTTCAGATTTTATTTACTCTTTCAGGTTTTTACAACATGGAGACAATATGATGTTTATACATGTGAGTGTCAGTTATTTCACTTATGAGTATGGCCTCTAGTTGCATCCATTTACTTATAAAGCCTCAAGTTTATCTGTCTTTATAGCTGAGTAATATTCCATTGTATAAAAATACCACATCTCATCTCTTCTCAGCCTTTTGGCTAAGATCAAGTGTAGTATCTGTTCTTATCATTTAAAAATGCCACATCTTTTTTTATCCATTCATCAGTTGATAGGCATTTGGGTTGTTTCCAAGATTTAGCTATAACAAATTGTACTGTTATAAGCATGGGTGGACACATATCACTGTAGTATGGTGTTTTCAGTTCTTTGGAAAAATACCCAGAATAGGAATAGCTGGATGAATGGGACTTTCAATCCTAATTTTTTGAGGAGTCTCCACACTGATTTCCATAAAAGCTGTACCAGTCTATACTCCCACCAACAGTGGAGAAGGGGTCCTTTTTCACCATAGCCTCTCCAGCATTTGTTATTGGTTGATTTCTTTTTGATAACCATTCTCTCTATGGTAAAATGGAATCTCAGTGTTTTAATTTGCATTCCTTGAAAGACCAACAATGTTGAATATTTGACATGTAAATATTTGCCATTTGTTTTTCTTCCTTTGAGAAGTGTATATTCATCTCAGATGCCCATTTTTCGATTGGGTCTTTGAATTTTGGGGGCCTGATTTTTTTTTTAGTTCTTTATATATTCTAAATAGGAGTCCATTGTCTGAGTGACTATTAGTTAAGATTTTATTACCAACTGGTGGGTTGTCCTTTCATTCTTTTGGTGATTTCTTTTGACATGCAGCATCTTCTCAATAAGATGAGATCCCAGTTGTTGATTCTTTGAAGTTTTTTCCGTACAGTTTGTTTTTTATTTATGAATTCTCTGTCTACCCTTAAGTCTTTAAGATTTCCATGTACTGGGCCAGCCAGATAGCTCAGCGGATTAAAGCACCTGCTTAGGCAGATGCAGGGACCAGGGTTTGATCCCCAGCATGCAATGCAGGTCCCAGCCCCAGGGCACATTGAGACTGGGCATGGTGACATATGCCTGCAATCCCAGCACTTGGGAGGCTGAAAGCAGGAGGCTTACTATGAGTACAGTTTGTGTAGTGAGACCCTGTACTAAATACATTTTTTAACAAAAGGTTTCCACCTACTTTCTCTCCCAGTAGATTTAGTGTTTCTGTTTTAATGTTTAGATCTTTAATCCATTTCTACTTTAGTGCATGGTGATAGCCCTGGATCTAGTTTTAGTTTTTGGTGTGTAGAAAGCCATTTTTTTCCAGTAGAATTTGTTAAAGAGGTTATCTTTCTTCCAGTGAACATGTTTGACTCCTTTGTCAAAGATAACATGGCGGAGTGTGTTTATAGTTATGTCTACATCTTTTAATCTGTCTCATTGATCCTCAAGTTTTTTGTTTTTGCCAGTACCATGCTGGTTTTATCACAGTAGCTTTGTAGTAAAATTTCAAGTCAGGGATTATAATGTCTCCTGCTTGCCTTAATTGGCCAGGATTGGTCTAGGTCTTTTTTTGGTTCCAAATGAATTTTAGGAATGTTTTCTCTAGATCTGTGAGGTGTGCTGTGATGGGAAAGTATAAAACTTTTACTCATTTTTTTTCTTTCTCCTTCATTGGTTTCGCGGCCTGGGAATCTAAGTTTTTGTTCTTTGTCTTTTTCTTTTATTTTACTTTTTTCTTCTGCTTTTTTCTGTTAGTTCTTTTCTGTTACTTTTATCAAATTCTATTAATTTTTTTACTTATTATTAGAATCCTTTCTCTCACTTTCCTCTCATCCTCTACTGATTAATTTTTCAAATTTTACTTTATTTGCTATCTCATTCCCAGCCCCCTCTCTTTACTAAAATAATTATCAAGCTTTATTAATCTTTAGATATTTAGTTAACTATATGCTATCACTTTGAATACTTTTCTATTGTTCGTGGAGTTATGGTTGTTGCATTTAGATATGGACTGTATGCAAATATTTGGCTTATATTAGTGTTTGTACTATAATTGCAAATCTCTTGTCAATGGTGAAGGGTGGTACATTACTGGTTCGCAGGGTATGTCAGTGCCCAGTTTATCTTTAATGCTACTATTGATATTTTTTTTCCTTTTATATATTTAAATTATAAAAATAATACATGTTTATTTTATTAAGAAAAATGAGACAAATATGTAAAGAGATATTTAGTAAATTGTCTTGCCCCCATACACTCTCAATACCTTCCCCCAAGGCAAATAAAGCCATTAATTCTGCCTACACAGTAGTATAGAAACATACATATATATAGAAAGCTACACATAGCTTTATGGAATATGTAATTATACTGATTTAACAATAAAATCACACTACACACATTATTCTACATCTTTTTCTTCTGTGTCAGGAAAAAATCTCTATTTAACTCATATTTTAAAATGAACATGCTAACCTTGCTCTAATTGGCTGGATTAATTATATCTATAATTGCTCCTCTGTGTTGGAATAGAGAATGTGGAGTGAGGACTCTCCCCATAGGATAATCAGACCATTTCCAATTTGTTATCACCATAAACAACCTTTTATTACTATCTTCATGCATGTATCATTACATAGTAGTTTTATAAAATTGTTTCTCAAACCCACTGAATCATTGATTCAGAAACCATGTTTACTTTTAATATTACTATTTTTTCTAAAAATTTATTGTAAGCCCTATTCTTTAACAGCATTGAGAAAACTATAGTCCTCTATCCTTAGCAGCAGATTTTCTCTCCCTTTAAATTGTAGATATCTAATAGTACAGATCATATCTCATTATTGTTTCTTTTTCTTTATATTACTTGTAAGACTGACTTTTTTCATATGTTCATGATCATTTGATTTTTTTCTTCTCTCAGTTAAATGGTTATCTTTTGGTTGTTTGCCTATTTTATCTATTAACTTTTTTATAAGGTTATATATGTTAGGGAGTGGTGTTTGTTTATGTACTGCAGGTGGTTTTCCTAGTCTGTCATTTGAATTTTGATTTTGTGATATATTTAAATAGTTTCTAATTTTTTTTTATTTATTTTTTTCCCTCAGGTTACATTGCAAACTTTATTGATCATTCACATATCTGTGTTTCCGCAATATCACAATTCGTGCATTTATACATATTTTTTTTTCAACAAATAATACACTGCATATATTCTTCTTAGTGGTTAATTGCTGTACAAGATGCAGACTTGTGATCCTACTTACAAACACCATTAGAAAAAATCATTCTATTCATTAAGAGAATGCAACTATATATCTATCCCAACCACTTTGAATACACAGATACAAAATGGACATTCATAGTTATACCCCAAATTTTTTTTAAGTTCCGTTGTTGAATATTATAGGTGTGTACTATTGATATTGTAGCTGATTTTATTGCTATTGCCAGGGAGGCATAGTTCTTGCTCTTAATTGATATTTTCTGTAGGCCAATGTCTGTATACCTTTTTCATACTTAATATTGTGACCCATTACCACAGAACTTTGTTGCTGAGTCAGTTAAATTGCAGCCCACCCTTGTAAATTAACACAGGTGGTTAGATCTTGTGGTAGAGGCCCAGAGTGAATAGTTAAAAAGCTGACACTAGTTAAACAGGTCTCCATATTACTGACACTCTTTCCATGGTAATTCACTGCCTCACCTTAGCACACATACACAAAGAAACATAAAAAGATAAGGCAGAAAAATGCCTCCAAAACCACTCAATTTCCACAAAGATAATCTGTGAGGCATTGAGGGCAGGCAATGGAAAGCCAATCAACTAAATTATTGGAACTGATAAAAAGGGATGAAGGAAAAGATCAATAGTGTGCTCAGGAAATTGATACAAGATATAACTAAATGGATAATAGACATATTAACCAAAATTATAAAAAAATAATAAAAAGTTATCTGAGCTGAACAAAATGATGCAAAGTATGAATAAGCAGTTTATCAGAGAATTAGAATCAATAAAGGGGTACCATAAAAAATGCAGGTGCTTAAAATTTCTGTTAAAAGGGCAGCAGAAGTGACCAGTGTGAGAACAAGGGTAAGAACTAGAAGGGATGGCTAATAGTGGTTAGCACTTATTCAGAGACATCTTAAAAACAAGAGAACATGAAAAATGGACCTAACATCTCTTAGATGATGCAAAAAAAACCTAAAATTAATTGGAATTAGTGAAAAATCAGAAAACAGCACATATAACATCAAATCCCTGTTTACAAAAATAATGTCCCAACATTTTCCTTTTTTGGGGGAAAATAATTTAACATACGGATAAGTGAGGCATATCAACTCCAAACAGCCACAGTAAGAAATGAACTTCTCCACTACACATCATAGTCAGAATCTCAGAAATCCAAGACAAACACAAAAATCTTAAAAGCTGTTAGAAAAAAATGTAACAAAACATTATAAATGTAAACACAGTAGAATTATACCAGACTTCTCAACACAAATAGTAAAGTCCATGAGAGCTTAAAACCAAATGTTTCAAGCCTTAAAATAAAGTAACTTCCAACCCAGATTGATTTTTGTCTTGTGTCTACATCCTCCAGCCCAACCCCATATGGTCAGTGGTGGGGTTTAAAGAGGAGGCTGGATCTATGGCATACAATGCTGGGATTTGGGTTGTGATACCAAGGAAAAGATTACAATGCTGGGATCAAGGGAGCCCTACCCTTGGTGTGAGTGCTACCCATCCAAAGGCAAGTAGCCTGGATAGAATAAAAGAGACCAAAAGAAAGCTGCTCTTGTTTCTTTGCTACTTCACAGCTTTGCTGCCTTCTGCCTGACCTGCTTTGCCATGAACTGTTTTTCTATGATGCCCCTCCCACCTTGCCAATCTACCTTGGATCCAACTGACTATGAACAAACTGTGAACTAAATAAACCTTTCCTGTCTTCACTCATTAGTGTCAGGTATGTTGTCTCACCAACAACAAAGTAACTAACGTATTGATATATCTTACAAGAATATCTTTCAAAATTGATGGAGAAATAAGTTCTTTCCAGGACACAAAGCACCTTAAAAAATTCATGGCCATCAAATCAACACTCCAGAAATTCTCAACGATATCCTAGGAACACTGAAGTACAAAATGATAAAAGGTCTAATTGAAGAAGTACACTAAGGTGAACAGATAGACAGAAGGAAATAAGAGGGGATAAGCAACAGGAAATCATTCAATGATAGAAATTAATCAGTAACATTGAAAATAACTCTTAATGTGAATGGTCTCAGTACTCTAATCAAATGAGAGATTATCAAAATAGATCAGGAAAAATAGTCCAGCAATATGCTGTATATAAGAAAAATATTTAACAAAAAAATTCATAGATTTAAAATCAAGGATGGAAAACAATATTCTATGACAAGGAAAACCAAAAGCCAGGAGGAGTACTTATCTTACTTTCAGATAAAGTGGGCTTCAAGGTAAGTCTGATGAATAGAGGCAAAGAATTCCCTACTAGATGTCATATTTCAATGTTACCATGATAAAAGAAGTATGGTACTGAAAAAAAAAAGATCAATGAAACAGAATAGAAGATGAAGAAATGACTCCAAACTCACTTAGCCAACATGATATGTGTAAATATCATGTTGTTTTTCTTATGTGAGACACCAAAAATGTAAATAAGGACCAAAATGGAGGCTTGATATTGAGAATTAAAAGTGTTAAAATGGGGAGGAAAAGAAAGGAAGGGGCATATTAAGGAAAGAAAGGTGTCATAATTCTGGGAAACAAAGGCAAGTCAGAGGGCATCACAATCCCTGACTTAAAAATTATACCACAGAGCTACTGTGATAAAACAGCATGGCAGGCTGGCGAGATAGCTCAACAGACTAAAGCAACCACTTAAGAATGATTTTTTATTTTTTTTGACTGGCTCAGGCTGCCTTAAGGGTGGGTCTGGTAATGCAGGTGGAGGTGGAGATCGAACCTTGGTATCCTGTACCTGACTGCATTTGCATAAGCAGGTGCTTAAACAACTGAGCTAACTGGAAGTCCCTGAGAAGGAGGTGTTTTTTTTTGTTTGTTTGTTTGTTTGTTTGTTTGGTACTTTATGCTGCCCAGGTCTGGTGCAGCTTCTGGAGATGGGAATCAAACCATGGTCCTATGCACCTGATTGCATTAGCCCAAGCGGCACTTTAAACAACTGAGCTATCTGGCAAAGCCCCCTAATGCACCTGCTTAGGCAAGTGCAGGGACCAGGGTTCAATCCCCAGCACCATATGCCATGCTGGGCCCACCCCCAGGTATGCCAAGCTGACCACAGAGACACAGCATGGTGGTGCAGGTCTGTAATCCCAGCACTGGGGAAGCTGATAACAGGAAGATCACTACATGCTGCACAGTGAGAGGCTATACCAAATATATTTTTTTAAAAAAAGCAACATAGCACTGGAAAAACATGGCCTGAGGATCAGTGGACTAGATTATAAGGGGCAGAAATAACTTCAATTCACTTTATATTAGTGTATAAAGTGAATACACTAATTCACTTTATCTTTGACAAAAGGGCCAAATATATTCACTGGAAGAAAGAAATCCTTTTTAATAAGTAGTGCTGGACAAGCTGGATTCCTACATGACTAAGACTAAAACTAGACACAAGTGTATTACCATACACTAAAGTAAAATAAAAATGGATCAAAGATCTAAATATTAAGACAGAAACACTAAATCTGTTGGAAGAGAGAATAGATACAACTCTTGAAGACATAGGTGTAGGCAAAGACTTCATGAACAAAGTCCCAACTGTATAGGAAATACTGCAAAGAATCAACAACTAGGATTTCATCTTATTAAAAACCTTTTCACAGCAAAATAAATGATGAACAAAATAAGAAGACAACCCACAGAGTGAAAAAAATTTTAGCCATCTCTTCCACAAAGGACTAATATATAAAACATATAAAGTTTAAATAAATCAGAATGCCCCGTATTTAAAGATTCAATCCAAAAACTGGGAATGAATACACACTTCTAAGATGAAGTACAAAGAACAAATAAATGCATTCAACATTTATGTTCATCATCACTGTTCATTTCAGAGATGCAAATAAAAACAATGCTGAGGTTCAGTCTTACTCCAGAATGAATGGCTATTGTCGAGAAATCAATCAATAGCAGATGGTCCTGTGGGATGGAGGGAAAAGAACCTTTTTCCACTGTTGGTGGGAGTGTAGACAGGTGCAACAACTGCAAATCTGTAGGGAGCTGCTCAAGCTGGAAATCAATCACAGGTACAGGGCCAAGATAAGACAGAAGGAAAAAACTGGAAGCCTTGGGAGCCATGTAAACAAGCTCTTTGAACTTGCAAACTGGTTGCTAGTCAGGGAGGTTGAAATTGACATCAACATCCTGAGTGTATAGATAAATGCTCTACAGTTCTTAGGCAATTCCTCTTCTCTCATAAGGAGGTCCAACTGATCTCAGCTTTCATCTCTTGTCTTTATTTTCTAAATCTGCTCACCATTTTTCCAAGGGACCAGTGAGAGTTACATCAGATGCAGCAAAATAGCAAATGAACAAGGACTGACCTGGTGAAAAAATTAGTGGCCTTTGAGATGCTTCTCAATTTGCACACAACAAAGGCTACAAGTGCATTGGTAGGTCAATATTCAGCACAGGAGTGGATCAGTGTTGGCAATTATCAGGCCTAAAATTTGGGGCATGGAAGGCTAATATATATATCTTCTTTCTTATATATTCTTTTTTGGATTTTGGGTAGAAGGGGTTTGCAACCACGAAGAATTTGACTTGGAGTACCACTTTAAAATCCAGTCCTGAGTGTGAAAAGGAGAACAGAACAAAGGTACCATCAAAAAAGCTTAAACCCTCTAGCTTTGCTCAATTATATTTTTAAGAAATTATTTTAAACTGTTTGTGGCTGGCTCGGAGTGGTATGGCACCCCTGGGAGAAGGAGCACATGCTGGGTGCAGGGAGGGCCCCATGCTACAGTTCTAGGCAGACTCAGCTGAGATTCTCTAGCCACTTGTGTGCCCACACTTTCTGCCCAGCCAAGCCTCCTGGGGCATGCTGCCACCCACAGGTCTGGGTGTCTGGGGCCAAATAGGCAAGATATGACTGCCATGGGGTGGGGGCAAGCTCAGCGCCAGGGGTCAGCCAGTGCCATCCATTGCTACACAGGTGATGACTACTGCATCCCCTGGGGCGGGGAGAAGATGGTGGGGGATGGAGTCCATCACCTACATTTCCCAACAGTAAAGTAGGTCTATGAGACACTACCAGCAGCTGCTCAACCCAGAGGTAATGAAGTGAAAGCCACAGCCAGTGGCAGGACCCCAAATACATAAAGAAAATCAAGGTTATGACTCAGTTTACTTAAAACATTGCTCAAATCACCTCAGACTCTCATGTTGCTCAATTGGTCTTGGAAATAACCCAAGTATCCATCACTTGATGAAAGGATAAAAAAAATGGTTATTATTGGCTTACAATGAAGTACTACTCAGCCATAAAAGCAGATAAACTAATAAATTTACAACTAAATGGATGGACCTTGAGACTGTACTTTTAAGTAAAATATATCAAACACATGTATAAATATCATACTATCTCTCAGTGTGAGAAACTGAAAGTGTAAATAAGAACCAAACTTTATAATACATATTGTGAAATAGGAAAAAATTCTTCAAAAGGAATAAGAACTAAGGATTCAAATCAATAAATGTAATATGTCACATAAACAAAATCAAGAACAAAAATCACACAATTATCTCAATATGCACAAAAAGCATTTGACAAACTCTAAAATGCTTTCATGATTAAAAATAAAACTCTTAGGAAAATAAGTATAAGAGGACCTTATTTGCCTTAGTAACTTCTCTCATTGCTGAGGTAAAATATCTGACATTCAATGTTAAAGGAGAAAAGATTTATTGTAGTTCACAGTTTATAGATGCTTCAGTTCCTAGTTGGCTGATTCCAAGGCACAGAAGCAAGGTACAGGGTCATTACAGTAGAGAAACAGTTCATGGCATGCACAAGGCAGCAAGGAAGCAAGCAGCAGATCAATGAAGCATCAAGTGTTGATAGCAGCCCTCTTTCTGTCTCTTATATTCTAACCAGGCCACATATCCTCAGTGCAGGCAGCACTCACACTGAGTGTAGGCCTTCCTACTATCTACAACCAGAACTATGCCAAACCAATCAGTGGACTAATTTAGTAATCACACACGCCCTTGATCCTAGCATCACACTCTTAGCCCAGCATCCACTCCAGATCCAGTAAGCCTTCTGATAAGCCACACTTATGACTGCATGAGGCTCTGGGGTGACATCTAGACACAAGCCATACACAACATTATCTCAGTCTGATTAAAGTCGTTTATCAGAGACCTATTGCTAACATCTTATAAAATGGGGAAAAATTGAAAGCTTTCCATCTAAAATCAGGAAAAAACAAGAATGTCCACTATTACAACTCCGGTTCAGTATAGTAATCAAAATCTTAACCAGCTGAGGCAACCCACAAGAGAAAGAAATAAAATAGATATGTATAGTATATATAAAATCAAATTAGCATTACTTGCAGATGACATTATCTTCTACATGAAAGATCCCAAAAATTCCATCAAAATTCTTCTAGAATTAGTACTAAATTCAGTAGTGCAGTACAAAATCAACACACAAAAATCAACAGTATTACTATACATCAATAATGAACTCTATGAGAAAGGAATTAGAAAAACAATACCATTCACAGTAGTACTAAAATAAAATAGATACTTAGAAATTAAGGAAAAACATTTGTAGTTAAAGTCATTTGCATTGAAAACTATAGGACCTTGAAAAAAACAGAGAGACTGAAGAAGATATAGGATATGTCTTCTTTTCTCCTGGGTAGAAGAACCAAGATTTTCAGAATGGCTATACTTCCAGGACAAACATATAGATTTAATGCAATCCCAATCAAAATACCAATAGCATCCCTCACAGAACTAGAGAAAATAATCCTAAACTTTAGATAGAACCAGAGGTGACCCAGAATAGCAAACTCCTGGGCATCAAGAGCAAAGCTAGAGGTATTAAAATCTCAGACCTTAAGTTACAGTATTTTACAAGATATAGTGACTAGGAAAAAAAAGTATGGTACTGGCTCAGAAACAGACATGAGGATCAAAGGAAAAGAATGGAGGGTTGGGCTGGAGAGATGGCTCAGTGGTCTAAAGCACCTACTTAGAACAAGCTTAGCAAAACACAGGGACTGCGGTTCAATCCCCCAGCACCACATGCCAGCCAGCCTGCCCCCTGGTGGGCTGAGCTGGCCACACACACACACACACACACACACACA
>NW_004524848.1:1755932-1783585 GCF_000260255.1 Octodon degus | reverse complement strand
AAAAAAAAAAAAAAAAAAGAATGGAGGGTTAAGAAACTACCTGAGGCACATTCAGCTGTCGGATTTTTACAAAGACACCCAAAACATACACTGGAGGAAGGAGCCTCTTTATTAAATGATGCTGGAAAAGCTGGATATCCACATGCCAAAAAGTTTAATTTAGCTCCATACACCTCAAAAGTTGCTAAATTAATAAGTATGAAACAAAATGAAAAAAGATAAAGCATCTAAATGTTAAAACAGAAACACTTCATCTGCTGGACGATAAAATAGATAAAACATTTGAAGACATAGGTGTAGGCTAGGACTTTTTGCACAGAACCCCATTTGGATAGGAAATACAATCAACAAGTGGGGTCATATCAATTTTTTTTTAATTTGTGCATATCAAAGGAAACAATCAACAGTTAAGAAACAACTTACAGATGGGAAAGATTTTGCCAGATGATTCTTGGACAGAGAAGTAATACTCAAGAATAAAGAACTAAAAAAAAAAAATTAAACCACCCCAAATAAAAAACCCAATCAAAATTTGGGTAACTGGAATGAATACACACCTCACAGAAGTACAAATGACTCATAAAAATATGGAGATATTGTTCATCATTGATACCTATTAGAGAAATGCAATTTAGAACAATGCTGAGATTCTATCTTACCCCAGAAAGAACAGCTATCATCAAGATATTAAATAATAAAAAATGCTGGTAAGTTGCAGGGAAACACAAACCTGCTAATATTGTTGCTAAGAATTTAATCTAGTATAATCTTTATGGAAATCAGTAAAGTTCCTTAAATAAATAAATAAAACTAGAAATTCTATTGGCCCTAAGCAATTCCCTTCTGTGTATCTCTCTATAGGAGTTACAGACATCATATTACACTGATACATCCATACCCATGTTTATACCAGCACAACTCATGTAGCTAAATCTTGGATGTGGCCTGTATTTTATCAACAGATGACCAGATAAAGAAATGTGGTATTTATACACAATGGAGTACTACTTTACCATATATAAAGAAGGATAAACTTGATTCATTTGTAGGAAAATGGATGTACCCTGCGACCATGATGTTAAGTAAAATAAATCAGAAATACAAATTTAAAAATTGGTCCGGGGAGATAGCTCAGTGGCACAAGTGCCTGCCTGGCAAGCACAAAGTCCAGAGTTCTATCCCTGGTACTGCACAAAAAAAAAGATACAAATAAAGAACAAAATAAATAAAAGATAGATAGTAAAAAAAAGGAAGATCAGTATTTTATGAAAAGGAAGGGACCAAGAGATGGAGAGAGGGGGAGAGAGAGAAGGGGAGAGGAATTTAAAACAGAATGATGATGTATTAGCTACATGTATCAACTCCCCATGTGGAATGAAATCATTACATGCTATAAACATGTACCAATTAAAAAGTAAAATTGAAGAAAATGATAGTGGCATATGGAAGAATCTCTTAAGAGGCAAAAGTTGAGAAAGGAGCATTAGGTCACTACTATGGATACTGACATTTAACTCTGGCATTCTGGGTTTTGATCACTGCTGTTATATGGACATGAGATTGAGGTTATGGTAGTAGAAGAGATGATATTTCTATCAAAAACTAATGGATTACACTAGGTAGTATCTTAAAACAACACCCACTATTATAAAAGTCTGGTGACCATGATCTTAGATTAGATATCTTGAGGCCAAATCAAAATGTCAACCATGTGGACTCTTAGATGGAAGTTGTCCCTAGATTATCTGCTTCTGAACAGAGCCAGGCCATTAGCAGAACCAGTTCCTTTTGTTGTTAACACTAAGACCCCCATGTTCTTACCATCAGCTGGGGGCTCCTCACCTCCTCCAGGCTGCCATAACTTCTTCCGAGGTGACACCCTCCATCTTGGTTGAGTCCTTCTCAAACTCTGAACCTCTTATTTTTCTCTCTGCTTTTTATAGGGCTCCTGTGATTGAATCAGGTCTACACCTACAATCTCACCATTTTAAGAGTCTACTGCTTTTGGACTTTAGTTACAACTATCAAATCCCTCAGATCAAGTCAAATATAATAGTTTGTGCCTGTCATCCCAGCTACTTATAAGGTTGAGGCAAGTGATTTGCAAGCTCAAAGTCAGCTGGACAAGTTAGAGAGACTGTTCTCCAGTAAAATTTTAAAAATTCTCCAAATCAGTCCCAAGATTAGTGATTAATGAAATAAGCAGATGAACTGGAATCTCAGAGGCCAAGAAAGGAACATGTCGGGAATCCTGCCTAATTTGGAGGTGAAGTTGAGAAGATCAGAGAGCACAGAAGCTAAGATGATAAGTTGGTCCTCAAAATAAAAACAGACATTGCCAAGGTAGTTACAGTTTTGGAGAGAAGCAAAGCACAACTCGTTGAAAAGACTTTCCTTTCATTCAGAAAATGATCTTGGCATATTGCTGATAGCTAATTGCTCATAGATATAACATTTTCTTCCTGGGCTCTCTATTCTATTTCATTTGTCTGAATGTTTGTCTTTATTCAGTGACTGTTTTGATTATGGTAGCTTTGTAGTAAATTTCGAAATCAAAGAAGATAAGACTTTTTTTTAGCATTACTTTGGCTATTCAAGACTGCTTGACAGTCATACAAATTTTAGGATACGTTTTTATAGAGTTTTGCAAAGCAGGCACACACACACACACACACACACACACACACACACACACCATTGGGATTTTATAGGGATTCTATTAAATTTGCAGATCACTTTGAGTAATATTGTTCTCTTAATAATAAATCTTCCAGGGGTAGGGAGATAGCTCAGCAGTGTAAGCACCTGCCTGGCAAGTGCCAGGTCATGAGTTTGATCCCCAGTTTCGAATGATGTGCTGGCCCCAAAACTGGGCATGGTGGCACACACAGGCAATCCCAGCACTAGACAGACTGAGACAAGAAGATCACTGAGTCTGAACTGCACAGCAAGACCCTGCATGAAAAATAAATCTTTCAGTCTATCAATAGAGAAGATTTTTCATTTATGTTTTAACTTCTTTCAGCAATGCTTTATAGTTTTTGGCATAAAAATATTTTACCTCTTTGGTTAAATTTATTCCTTAGTATGTTATTTGTTTTGATAGTATTTTAAGTAGAATTTTTTCCCTAATTTCCTTTTCAGATTGATTTTTGCTAGAGTATAGAAATGCAACTGATTTTTGTGTGTGGTATTATATCTTTCTTTCCTTTTTTTGTAAGAAAATTTTATGATCTTATCTATAGAACAATTAATCTTTTGATGATGGTATTATATCTTTCTACTTTGCTTAGTTCTTTTATTAGTGTGTGTGTGTGTGTGTGTGTGTGTGTGTGTGTGTATGAATGTGTATGTATCTGGGTGTGACTTTAGAGTTTTCTACAAATAAGATCACATTTGTGAAAATATATTTTTTTTATTTTTATTTATTTATTTTAATTTTTTGGCAGAACCAGGGATTGAACTCAGGCCCTTGCACTTGCCAGAGAAGCGCTTGTTCTACTCAACCATTGCCCTGGTCTCTGCATGTTTTGATTTTTTATTGTTGGTGTTGTTTTTTGGCGGAACCGGGAATTGAACTCAGGCCCTTGTGCTTGCCAGGGAAGCGCTTATTCCACTGAGCTGTCTCTCCAGCCTTATTTATTTATTTATTTATTTATTTATTTATTTATTTATTTTACATTTGTGAAAAATGTAATTTGACCTCTTCCTTTGTAATTTAAATGTTTCTTCTCTTTATTCTCCAGTTTTTTGAGGTGGAACTTCCAATACCTCATTGAATACAAAGGGGAAAAGCAGGCAGTTTTGTCCTATTCCTGATTTTAAGGGTAAGTTTTTAGTGTTTCAGTATTGAGTATAATGTTAGCTTACAGTTTTTCATATATAGTCTGTGCCATTCTGAGATAGTGTTTTTCCTACTCCTAGTCTGTTGAGTTTTTAAATCGTAGAAGGGTAATGAATTTTTTCTAAGACCTTTTCATGCATCAATTGAGATTATCATGCACTTTTTTTCTTTCATTCTACTAAGTGGTTTTATTAGTTGGTTTTGGTATGTTGAGCCATTGCATAGCTGGATCTCATTTGATCATGATGTCTAATCCTTTCCACATATTACTGACTTTGTTTTGTTACTTTTTTGAAAGTTCTTGTATTAATATTCACGTGGAAAAATAGTAGTGTATGGTTTGCTTGTTTTGTGGTCTCTGGGTCTTGTGTCAGGGTGATGCTGACTTCACAGAATTAGAGACAGTTCCTCCTCTTCAGTTTTTGGACCAGTATTAGTGCCAGCTCTTTCAATATTTGGTAGAAATCACCTGTGAAGTTTCTTTGATCTTTTGGTTTTGAAAGGTTTGTAACCACTGGCTTGCTCTCCTTGATCTTGCTGGTCTACTCAGATCTTTTATTTCTTCATGAGCCAGTTTTGATAGAACGCATGTTTGAAGGACCTGTCCATTTTATCTAGGTTATCTAAATTGTTTCTAGGCAATTTTTCATAGTATTTTTAGAATATTTTTATTTCTATAAAATTTGAGTAATGTCTTTACTTTCAATTCTGATTTTAGTAATTTGAGTCTTCTGCCTGCTTCCCTTAGTCAATCTAGATAAAACTTTGTCCACTTTGTTCATGTTTTCAAAGAAACAATTTTGACCTCATGGTGTGACTTTTATACTGCAAAGTATACTAACATAAAATGTTATAGTACTTAGTCCATAGTTTTGTAACTACTTGTTTGTGTTTTTGTCATGGCAGTAAAAATTATCTTTGAAACCCATTGTCTAGCCTTATAATAAGTTCTCAATAAATCAATTATTAAATGAATACACTCATTTATTAATAAGTTATTAAACAAATGCATGATGTTAGTTTTAAGGGGATTCACAAAAATCAGAAATGCAAAAGATGGCATGGGGTAATTTGAGGTAAATATGCAAGTCAACTTTATCTTCTGAATGCAAGACAATTTCCCTGTGTTTTTTGTGTATTTCGTTTTAAAGCAACAAATTGTCATTGCCATGGATTTTTATTATTAAAGCCTTGTTTGTACAGAACTCAAAATTCTTCCTTCCTTCTCTTTGATCTTCATTGTTTTTATTTTTAGCCAGGAAATCAAAGCTTAGCACCATCAGGTGTGTTTTCACTTTATACTTACTTTGTACTCCTGCCCGAACCAAGCTCATTAGTCCTAATGTCTCTGTTTGTCCTCCAGTCCAAACTGGGCCTTCAATAGTCCACAAGCCCTTGCATATTAGGAGCTATATCCCCAGCCCAACAATAAAGCAATATTTAAAAAATCCAGTCAACAGCAATATGACCTTTTAAAAATACACGTAGAAATAATTAGAATTTTAGAAATTATACATGAACATACAATATATATTATCGTATATTATATGTGGTAAAGCTTAACATACAGAAAACCTAGATGTTAAACTGAATTATTTTTATGTGTCTGAGAACAAATCTTCTCTGGTCATCTCTTTTAATCAGAGAAATATAAAATTATAAAACAAAACAATATAAAATATGAAACCATTTCCAACTACCAGTCCATGAATGATACTTTTATTACAACCAAAACAAGTTTAGTACAACCAAAACAAGTTTAGTTCAGAAGCTTACCACCACAACTATCAACCATAAATCATTGTTAAACATTTTATATGCATCAATAATATGCTCAATTTTGACTAACATTTTTGGTAGTAAACTGATTAAAAATGATTTCAGCTGAAAAAAAATATCTTTTTTTGTGTGGCACAGGGGATTGAACTCGGGACCCTATGCTTGTCAAGCAAGCGCTTATTCTATTGAGCTATCTCTCCAGCCCATTTTTTTTTTCTTTTAAAAATTGTCTATAACTTTAGCATTAAAAAGACCTTGGAGGGTGGCGGGGAGATGGCTCAGTGGAATAAGCACTTGCCTGGCAAACTCAGGGGCCTGAGTTCAATCACTGGTTCTGCCAAAAAAAAAAAAAAAAAAAGTCAGTCTTGGGGGCTGGTGAGATGGCTCAGTGGTCTAAAGCACCTACTTAGAACAAGCTTAGCAAAGCACAAGGGACCTCGGTTCAATCGCCCAGCACCACATGCCAGCCAGCCCCGAATCCGGGCTGAGCTGGCCGCACACACAAATAAATAAATAAAATTTTACAAAAAAAAAAAAAAAAAGACCTTAGGCAAGATATAAAATGATGAAACCACAGAGGGCGATATTTATCCTATGGAGGCACGCCTGGCAGGGTCTGACCAATGGGCATCTCCCCTAGGGAAAGGCTCCCATAGTGCATCACGGTGTGTCAAGTTCAAGGATACTCTCTGAAGCCCTGCTCTCAAGGAAACTTAAGCGATTTCCAGCAATGGCAGGCAGCTGAAACAAACTAGAGTATTGCGATGCTAAAGACCACAATGTAGTAGTTTTAAAAAATGTGGCTAGAGCCAGTACTGGTAGTGCACACCTGCAATCCCAGCTATTCCAGAGGCTGCGGCAGTAGGACTGCAAGTTTGAGGCTAGCCTGGGAAACTTAATGAGCTTTTGTCTCAAAATTTTAAAAGGATCAGGGCTGTGTCTCAGCATTAAGAGTACTGGCCTAGCATGCATGGCTCTGGGTTCTGCCCCTAGCATGGAGGAAAGAGGACGGGGCTGGGGCTGGAACTGGAAGTGGAACTGGAGAGAGGGAGGGAGGGAGGCAGAGGGGCAAGGGAAGAGGTTTAGAGGGGGGACAGAAAGGAGGGAGGGCTGTGGGGGAGAGGATGGGAGAAGAGTGGGGGAGATGGAGAGAGAGGAAGGGAGAGGAAGCCAGAGCCTCGAATTTCCCATCTAAAACTGTATACGCCTGTAATCCCAGCATATGGGAGACTGAAGCAGGAGATTGGATGGTGTTCAAGCCCAGCCTGGGCTACATAGTGAGAGATCGTCTTAGGGGAAAAACAAAACAAACAAACAAAAACAAACCCTGCATGTGGTAGGAGGGGCTGGATCAAAACACTGTGAGGAGGGTACAGGATAAGGGCCACTTTCTGTGTCAACAGTAGGGTGGCTGGGTTTGCCTTCACATTTATGAAGTGGGAGGCAGAGGCGTGTCCATGTGTCCCTGGTGAAGCTGGTGCCAGGTAGGCGAGAGGGGTGAGATCTGAGTGCTGAGAAGCCAGCGTGTCTGAAACGCCATCACCCCCTATCCATGGCTCACTCTCGGCTTCTATTACTTGTGGTCAACAGTCCTCAGAAAACGTGAAATGGAAAATTCCAGAAATAAACAACTGACAAATTTTTAAATAACTTTTATTACAATATATTGCTATGGTTGTCCTACTTTTAGTTATTGCTGTTCATTCCTTACTGTGCATAATTTATAAATTAAACCTCATTAGATTTAGGTAACAAAATAACATATAGTGTTCAGGTGTCTGCATAACTTCTTGAGAAGTGTAAGGAAGGTTAGTATAGTCACTGGAGAGATGGCAAGGCACACAAAGAGGGACGAGGGTTGGGGTGACAACTTGTGAGACACAGAGGCTGCTCTGTCTTTTGATTGCTTATGGTATGACTTTGTGCAAAAACTTGTACTTCTTACATGGTCATGCTTATCAACTACCCATAATTCCCTAAATGTCAGTTGGAAAGAAAGAAGACAAAACAGCTAGGCAGGACACACATAACAATATCTAAGACAGTGTACTAAGTACCACAGCATGCAACCCCAGGGCGATATGCAGATGGATGTCCCTACAGACTGACTCAGAAAGAACACACAGCTGAAAAGGGACCGTGTCTTGTGAGTGCCACCGGGGGCTGGGGGATAGGGACCAAAGCCGGTCTCATTCTCTCATTCTTCACCAGTCACCTCCTGGGTGGTAGGATTTTCTAAACATCCTCATGCAATACTTTTCTTTTTCTTTAGTACTGAGGAAGAACCCAGAGCCTTGTGCATGGCAGGCAAGCACTGTGCCACCGAGCTACACCCCAGCCCTCACGCATGACATACTTTAAAAATATACAGAATCCAACAAAGAAAAATCACACAGAAAGAAAGAAGTGGTGAGAAAGCCACAGAGACACTAATGCTCTGCTTTACTATCGTATCCAGCAGCATTCAGGAACTGGGCCCACGTGAACTCAGTGTGACCGCAGGTATTATTGTACCACAGGACCAGGGATCAGAAAAGCCAAGCACAGAGACTGGTATGTTTCAGGCACAGACCAGTTCCTGACTCAGGATTGAGGTCCCCTAGGATCAGCTCCCCCAAGGTCCCTTAGATCAGAAAACTGAGGTACAAAAAGAGGAAGTAATTCACAAAACACACAGATAACACAGAGTTGGATCCTGACTCCTTTCCCCATGACACTGTCCTGCTTCTCAAAATATCACACGAAGTGAGTAAATCAAGATAATAGGATGCGAGACCATTTATAAAGTATGAGGATACTTTTGTAAAAATAGAAATATATACGCAAGTGTGTGTGTATATTTATAGGCAGGGTATTTTTAGGCAGACACTGGAAACAAATACACTAAAATGTGAACAGTGCATGGGAGTGGTGACTTTGTAAAACTGTTTTGGTGGGTTTGCTAAAATTAATATGATTAACAGGAAAGCCATGCTATTTAAAATAGTAACTGGAATGGGCAAGTATCAAAGACATTCTATAAAAATGTGAGGTAAATACAAAATATTCTGCTTAATTCATAAAATAATAGTGGAAAGAACATAAGGTTTCAAAGACTTGGGTTCAGACTACTCAAAAAAGTGCTAACTCCCTAAGTTTCCAGTTCCTTATACAAATATTTGTATGAACTTAATAAAACTTGCTTCACAAGGTGGCTAAAACTGAGTAAGATATAGTAAATGAAAATTTCTAAAAACCAGTTAAACCATGTTTGTTCAATAGTGTGAAGTCCACTTTTCACATCTTCATTAATGCACTGGTAAAGATTCAATTCAAAATTAAACAATGACTGTAAAACACTAATCCAGTTACTGACTAATCAGTAACTTTGATTTCAAACACAGACATGTGGGGATGCTGGAGATGCAGTTCAGAGGTAGAGCACTTCCTAGCATGAAAAACTCTAGGTGCGATTTCCAGCACCAAACCAAACCAAACCAAAACCTAGACATGCCAGGCAGGTGTGGCAGTACATCCAGTAATTCCAGCACTCTGGGAAGATGAGCCAGGAAGATGGACCTTAAGTTCAAGTCCAATGTGGACAACTTAGTGAGATTCCACCAAATAAAATTAAAAACTGCAGAGGATGCAGCTTAGTGACAGGATACTTGCCTAGCATGTACAAAGCCCTGAGTACAATTCCCAGTGCCAAAATAAATAAATAAATAGCCAAACCAGGCATGTCCAGATCTAAAGCTGTCTATGGATTGTGTTACTGAAGCATGGTAATTAGGTCAGATATCTCAAACCTTATCCCCATTTCAACTAAAAAATAATTGCTGGGCACTTTTTCTTTTTTAAAATAAATCAGGGGGCTAGGGAGATGGCTCAGTGGAATAAGTGCTTCCCTGGCAAGTGCAAGGGCCTTAGTTCACTCCCGGTTCTGCAAAAATAAATAAATAAATAAATAAATAAATAAATAAATAAATAAATCCATATTTGGCATTGAACTCAGGGTCTTCAAACTGAGCTATATCTCCAGCTCTTTCATATTTTTTTTTAATTTTGAGACAGTCTTGCTAAATCATTAAGTTGTGGTCTGGGCTTGAACTTATGCTCCTCTTGCCTCTGCCTCCCAGAATACTAGGATGCACACTTAGCTGGGCACAGTCATTACCTAATCTAAAGTCATGAAGACTTAGATTGACATTTCCTTGTAAGGGTTTGTAGGTTTTGCTTTTACATGCTGGTCTGTAATCCATTTGCAGGGAATTTTGCATATCATACAAGATAAAGGTCCAACTTCATTCTTTGGCCTATGGCTATCCAGTTGTCCCAGTGCCATTTCTTGAACAGATCATCCTTTTGCCTTTGAATGGTCTTAACACTCTTGTTGAAAATTAAGTGACCAAAGGCACGGGTTTAGATCTGGTCACTCAGTTCCATTCCACTGATCTCTATTACTATCTTCATGTCAGTACCATGATATCTTGATTACACTGTGTAAGTTTTGATTGATAAAAAGTTTAGTTTGAGGAAGTAACTGCTTCAACTCTGTGGTATGTTTTGACATTGGGAAGTATGGCTTTACCAGCACTACTCTGAGAGGCTGAGCCAGGAAGACTGCAAGCTCTGAGTCTGGCCTAGGAAACTGTTTTGTCAGGTGGACAGAGACAGACAGATGTTGGCTGTGGGGTTTTGGTAGACATCTTTTACCTGGTAGAGGAATGTCTTTGCTTTTGGTTTTCTTTTTTCTTCTCTTCATTGCTGGGGATCAATTTCAGGTCCTTCCATTTATTTCTGAAGGAGAGTTTTAGCACATACAAAATTTGTGGCTGGTCAGTCTGTCCCTTCCATCACTCTGTTTTTTTTTATTTATTGATTGACTGATTTTTGGCAGAACAAGGGATTGAACTCAGGCCCTTGCGCTTGCCAGGCAAGTGCTTATTCTACTGAGCCATCTCCCCGGTCTCCTTCCATCACTCTGAATGCCTTCCCAAAAAATATCTTATTAGTATGAGTTAAGCCTGCCATGACAGTAGTAGGTAAAAGGTAAGGTTTACCTCATATAGCAGATTTAATATAAAACCATTTTTAGGAAGTTGGGTTCCATTTCTTACTTCACCTAACATTTCATGGAAACAGAGAATGCTCTTTGCCTCTTCCTTTTTCCTCTTGGCCGCAATCTAAAAAGAAGACTATGATCTCTATAGCTATTTGACATTGAGAAATAACTGAGAATATCAGCCCACACTCAGAAAAGCAGTAAGAGAAAAAGAATGCAGGTTGCTGAAACTGTGGATAGCTGCACGGTTGTCTCTTGGTATCTAGGAAAGATTGGTTCCAGGATGCTCCAGGATAACAGTATCCATAAATGATCAAATCCCTCATATAGTGTGGTACAGTATTTGCATATAGTCTATGTGTATAAAATCCTTATGCCTTAAATCCTCTCTAGATTATTTATAACACCTAATAAAATATAAATGTTATTTAAATAAACTTGCTATACTATATTGCTTAGGGAATCATAAAAGAAAAGCCTGTTCATGCCCATTATAAATATTTTCTGAATAGCTTTGATGAGAAATTGGTTCAATGGGGCCAGCCAAGTAGCTCAGTGGACTAAAACGCCTGCTTAGGCAGACACAGAGGCCAGGGTTCAATCCCAGCATGCCGTGCTGGCCCCGCCCCTGGGGTGCACTGAGATGGCAATTGAGATTAGGCATGGTGACGCACACCTATAATTACAGCTCTTGAGAGGCTGAACACAGGTGGATCACTACGAGTCTGTACTAAGATACAAAAAGAAAGAAAAGAAATTGGTTCAACCCCAGAATGAAGATCCTGCAGATACGGAAAGCCAACTCCAATATCTTTGGAGGCACTACCTCAGAATTTCTTCAACATGAAAAACAGATTAAAGTATGCATTGTTTAAGCAACTGTCTTACAGCTAGACAACCCTGGGATGAGTGGTGCAGATAAAGGGACTGGTAGGTGCAAAGGTTCTGAGGAAGGAAAGTACTTCACATAGCAAGATAGCAAGGTCAGTTGAGGTATGAGTAACAGATGGAAAAGTTCAGACATAGAGTGAGCTATTGGAGAGACAGATAAGGCCTGGCAGTTCATAGGAACCTTGAGATTTTTGTTACATTTCATTTCACTTCATTGACAGGCTCAGGCTGGCTTTTTAGTACATGTAATGACAAATACTTGTGAAATTTGTCTCCACACATGAGACAAATAAAGACATGTCTTTAATACATGGTCATTTCTTATAACCTTCATCCAAATGAAGTAGTTAAGAATCTCATGCTCTGGAAATTGTGATTAATAACAATAAAGACACCATTCCGTGCTAAGAACTACATGAAGCGGTTAATCCTCACATTATTTTTGGAGATTAAGATGATCACCATACACTTGGCCAAATCCAAAAAATATACAACACCAAGAGTGAACATTAATGCAAATTATAGACTTTGAGTAGTAATGACGTGTCTGGACAGATGCACTGATTGTAACTAGTGTATCATCTGGGGGGGATCATGATAGTGGCGGAGGCTGTATTCTTGCTGGGTGGGCAGGCAGGAGGATTAAGGGTATTCTTGGTAGTCTGTGTTTTATTTTGCTTCAAATTCCTCTAAAACATAAAGATTTTTTTGGTTTTTTGTTTTGCTTTGCTTTGTTTTTTGAAGTGCTGGGGATTGAACCCACGGCATTTCTTGCTAGGCAAATGCTGTGCCACTGAGTTGTAACCCCAGCCTTTATAAAGTATATTTTGAAGAAAGAGAAAAAATTTGCCTTAAGAATTATGACCACTATATAACCATAACTATAACCAATAAATAGATAAAATCATAAGCATAGATAATAGATAAATATATTGATGGCTTTATCTATCGGTTATATCCCCAATACAATTTTTATAATCAAATAAAATTATGCAGTCCTAAAAAAATGGTAAAAATATGAAAGAATGGGCGATTTCATTAAGTTTCAAAGCTTAGCATTGAGATCAAAATGTCAATTAAGATCTTCTTTTCCAAATTAGTTTTTTAAAGCAAGCCAGGCCAAGGTAGCACACACCTGTAATCCTAGCAATTCCAGCGGCTGAGGCAGAAGTTCTCCAAATTCATGACCAGCCTAGACAACTTGGTGAGAACCTGTCTCAATATAAACTGGAGATAGCACTCAGGGCTAGAGTACTTCCTGGTGTGCATAATGCTCTGAATTCAATCCACAGACTGAGGGAGGGAAGGAGGCAGTATTAACCAGTACTTGACCTAACCTAAGTTGCAGACTTTGGACAGCAATCAAAATTAGGTAATATGTACCAATGTTATCCAGTAACATAGCTTGAAATCACACCAGCAGCCACAACGAGGACAGAGTAAGAAATTATTCCTAGAAAATATAGTTCTATATTGAAGAATTTTACCTACTCATTATCTATATATTTATGTTTGACCTATTAGAATGTAAAGCAATTTGATTGGTCCAGTTTCAAAAATATAATTAAGTAACTGATGTCAGCTTTTGATTTAACATTGAATTTATACAACTATAAATAGAGAAAATAATCAAGACATTGAAATGAACTAAGATTGGCAATATTTATAATTTAAAATTATGTGCTTTATGTAGGTATTTGAACAATTGGGAAGATTTGGTTTCTTTAAATTAGAAAAACCTTAGTGTACAGAAAAAAATGTTAGCAGAGCAATTCCGAGACTCCTCATTACTATGGAAAGGCTTGCTTTCAAGGTTGCCCCTTAGCAAACTTCTCTAAAGGTTCAGTGTCCCCAGTCCTCAGTTAAGTGGTAAGTGTGGTTCATTGCATTTAGACTGTTTGAAAAACACAACAGTTTATGATGAACACTACTTTCCTTCTGAGTGCCTGGAATTTTGGTACATACTAGGCAGAGCATGCCAACATGACTGCCCCAATGAAATCTTTGCATCACCACCCATAGTGGGCTTCCCTGGGCCAAAGTGTTGTACACATGTTACATTTTCATTCGTAGAGGAAAACTTTGTCCCATGACTTTCATGCAAAAGAAAGAACATGAGGATCCCTGCAGGTGGACTATTCCAGACTCTGCCTATGTATCGTTTCTATAATAAATCTTACTTGTGAGTAGAACTATACACTGAATTCTATAAATTGCTTCAGTGATGAATAGAGGACCCACAAACACATTAAGGAAACTTAATACTTTAAAATTTCCAGTCTAAAGTGTTTGCAAATATTTAGGATTATAATTTAAAGATTATTTAAAGATTCTTTAGCAGTGGATACTAAAATTTGCTATACCAGTAAATACAACAATAATATTTATAAACTAAATTTGCAAGCTTACAAGAGAAATAAGAGCCTTGAATTTGTAATTTTAATCAAGTATTCATTTCTTTTTTTAAAATTTTTTAACAGATTGCAAATTGAAAATGAATTATTTACAAACATAACTGAATATAACAATAAAAACTGTCTAAAATAAAAATGGAAGAATTTAAAGATCAGTCATAATAGTTCACTGTGTCAAAACCAAGAAACTTATATTCATATAATTAGAATTCTCAAAGTAGAAAGGAGTAGGCAATAAGTATTTAAAAATTTAAAATTTCTGAATTTAGCTCAACTTATAATACCACATTTCCAAGAAAAATGAATCTTTTGCAAAGACATTTAGACTGTGTAAAAAAAACTAGATTAATTAAAGGACTGAAAGAAAAGATTTGTCCTCATTGAATTTTATACTTAGCAAACATACCTTTGAAAACTAAAAGTAAGATTTTCTAGTTATACAAACTTGAAATATTTTAATGTCTCCAGAAGTAGCATATAGGAAATAACAAAGAGCATAATCCAAAAGGCAAGAGAAGTTGCAGTATGCTCCTGGATAAACAATAAAGAGCTCTCAATATGATAGTTATGCAGGACTATATAAAAAATATATTAGATGAACCCTTATTTAAAGATCATCCCAGATTTCTATGGAACAGTACCAATCTTATGTTGGGTTATACATGTATTTTTTCCCCATGTATGTGTGTGTATGTGTGTATAAAAGACAGGGAAGAAGTAATATAAAGTCAACAGAAAATGGAAATATACTTTTTAAAGTTTCTAATACTAAGAGAAGATATCATACAATGTCTTTTAAATAAATTGTATGTCAAAGATACAGTATAAATCTTA
Source organism: Octodon degus (assembly GCF_000260255.1). Taxonomy (NCBI): domain Eukaryota; kingdom Metazoa; phylum Chordata; class Mammalia; order Rodentia; family Octodontidae; genus Octodon; species Octodon degus. The sequence goes on along the minus strand of NW_004524848.1, from coordinate 1,768,779 downwards.
GAACAAAAATTAAGGTCAAGCAATATTCAGAAAATTAAATGTTTCAAAACAATTGAACTAAGAAAAAGTTTTCATGCTAGCAAAGAAGTACTAAGAGTAAAACATAAGATAAATACTGGAATGGCAAGTAAATGACCAGCACTTCTAACAGTTTGAGGATAGGATATCGCACAAAGTTCTAGTGTGTTGTGGACATGCATAATGACCGTGACAGTTACTGGTGGCTAGGTGTCACTTGTGGAACTGAGCTACAGCTATTTCTTTGAAATCCACCCTGTAGACTCAAGTGGAATCATGACCCATAGGGTGGAAGAGAAGCCCATTTGTAGAGTGTGCTGATGAAAATATTCTGCTGCTGAACACAAAAGAATAACTGAAAGACCTCTGTTTAATTGTTTGCCCTATTTGGAGGGTTCTTTCCATTCTCATTCATGGTGCTGTGATCAATTTGCTCCCTCTCTAGAACATCATTTAGTAGTCTGTGTAGGCTTGGCTTTGTCATCATGAAATTCTTTAGTTGTTCTTTGTCATGGAAATATTTCACTTCTCCATTATATTTGAAAGAGAGTTTTGCAGGATAGATCAGTCTGGGTTGGAATTTGTTTTCTTCCAAGACTTGAAGTACTTTGCTCCATGCTCTTCTTGACTTGATGGTTTGTGAAGAAAAATCTTACATTATTCTGATGGATTTTCCTTTAAATGTGATGTGTTTCTTTTCTTTAGTGGCTTTTAGTATCCTGTTCCTATGCTGAATTTCTGGAATCTTGATTATTATGTGTCTGGGTGTGGTTTTCCAAGTATTCATTTGTAAAACTTATACAAACTTTTGAATAGGCTTTTCAGCACATAAAAATAACTTCCATGGAAATCCAAAGGTGTCAAATTTCATATATGTCTCCCATATATAGAAGGTTTCTTATCCTAATCTCAGTGGCAGAAAGGCACTTGTTCAAATCCACTAGTTTCATTCATTAAGATTTCAGTTAAAAAGTTGTCTAGGATTCAGCTCTGTTGATGTCACTTGATAATATATCACTGGCTATACTTTCAGGGATCATTTCTATGGTATGTCTGATAATATATCACAGCATCTTACAGGCTGCCTGTGTCAGTGATTTTTCAAAAGTAACAAAACATAAAGAGCCCAAGTGAATGCATGTAATAAATTATAATTCTATAATGTTAAAGGACCAGGAAAAATTAGTAGACACCAGTATTTTTGATCGCGATACTGGGAAATGAACCCAGAATCTTCTCAATGAGCAACTAAGGTAGCTCAGTTGTGCAGGTATGGCTCAAACTTATGATCCTGCTGCCTCATCCTCCCAGGGTTCTGAGAAAATAGGTCATTAGTGATCTAATAGTCTTTCACATCCTTGGTAAATTTCTTCATTGGATGACAGAATGGAGAAGAGGTCTCAACTAAAGTAGTCATACCTGAAACCTAATTGTGCATAAAATATACTGTCTAATAACTACAGGTTACAGAGAAAAGAGATACTTCCTTCCCATACCTAGTATTATACTGGCACACAGTAAACCTAGAATATATTCATTGAATGAATAGAAGACATCATGGTCTAGTTGAGGTAATATGATTAAAAATCTCTCAAATTAAATGATAATATGAAATAATAATTTTTGAGATATATAAGAGGCAAAAAGCAATAAGTCACCAAAGGAGTGGAAGAAGAAATATTATATGTTTAAAGAAGGATAAAGTAATTGAGGGCAGGAGTTGTAGAGGAAGACTTTGTGGAAGAGGCCGACCTGAATCTTGGTGTCAAGTAAGACGATAGATTCAAAAATATGAGACTAGGGAAGGGCCCAAGAAGAATATGAGAAAGGAATGGAGGTGAGGAAATGGCTGTGAGATGATTCGTATTATAGTCTTCTTGTCTTTCCAGAGTGGGGAAGGGAAAAACTTGTTAGGCCTTTGCTCTCACTCTCTGAAGTTTGGACTTGATTCTTCTAGGAGGGAGAAGTCTGCCGGGTTCAAATTAAATAAGAGGCTGAGAGCAGAACAGATTAAAATTTAGAGAGCTGTTTATTAGCTTGGCTGGGAACTGATGAGCCGCAGTCCATGCAGGGAGGCCCTAACCAGTAGTGAAGCAAGGTTTGGCTGGCCTTTTAAAGCGAAAAACCACTTTCTGGTCTGCAGATAAGATTGAGTGGGGGGGGTCTGTGAAGTTCTCAAAGAAGAAGAACTTAATCTTATGAGATTTGACAGAACAAAGAGTCTTGGCCATGGAGTTTGGATGTTTGTGTGTAAAACAATTGAGATTGGGGTAATCTTATGGCCTTAGTAATTTTTTGCAGTCTTAGAACATTTTTAACTGTTGAATTAAATTAGGAAGGGGAGGGAGAGAGTTACTCATTACTAAACAGCCTTAAACAGAGGGTGAGAACACATTAGAGTAGGTAACAGGAAGCATAAGGGAACCTAATAGTTTTTCATAGTTAACAGCACAAAATTCTGTCAACCCGTTATAAGAATTGACACTTTTCAACAAGCCATGATTAAGATAAAGTTTGCTAGTTGTAGAATAAGGATTATATGTGGCGATAAATGTAGGGTAGTTTTTTTTTCCATAATTTTATTGACAGACAAATAGCAATGAGACAGTTTCAAATCAAATTGGTAGGACAGTTTCAATAATTAACACATTGCAATGTAGGGTAGTTTAACTAGATGAGAGAAGGGAGTGTTCTTAGGAGAGATTTGGTTAGAAAATAATCCAGACACAAAAAGTTAAAGGGACAATCATGCCTGAAGGTAAGGTCAGGGCAAGGCAGGTCAGATCAGGGGTCATAAAAAGGGACAGATTCCTTAACCACTGTGAAGAAAAAACTGATTGGATTGATGAATACATACACTAATAAGAATACTTTCCTGAAACTAGAAGAGGGAGGTTAATTCTTAGAATGAAGTATGCATTTATGGGTCATTTGTATTAGCTTTTCCTTTCTAACACCAAGTGCATTGGAATCAGTGTGTATAGAGAAAGACAGAGTAAAATGACTGATTCTTATTTTTTTTCCCAAAGGAGAAAAGAACCACTACAACTCAAAATATAATTGAAATACTAGCCTTTAATTCTTAAGCTTTTTAAGATTAGTGTCACGAAAAAAAATTTTTAAAAAATTTTTAAAAAAAGGTTAGTGTCACGTTTGGAGAGCCACACCTATATGTGGATGGAATACATGCACCCTCCCGAAGTGATACGTTACAATCTTTCGGAATCTTTGGAAGACTTTTCAATGGTATTTTATAGATGAAGAATAAACAAGAATAAACATCTCTGTTAGCTGTGCTTCAGAGAAGAACGAGAACAAGCTGTCAAGTTTCCTGACACTGCAAGCTAAAGGAAATGGAACTACAAGAATTCTTTGGACATAATGTGCCCCTGCTGGCAAATGTGCTTCAGGAAAAGGTAAACAATCATTGGCCAAAGAGGAAGCAGCTTTAAGAAAACAAAGTGAAGACTAAAAATTGGCAACTCTAAAGTGACTGAGCAACACTGTTCAAGCAGCCCCAGCATCCTGCTTTGTACAATTTGCAAAAATTTATTTAACTAGCAAATATAAGACTTGGTTCTAAACCTATTTCCACACAGAATCCATACTTTAAATAAGAAATCCAAAACCTACCATCGAACAAACAATTTTAAAAATATAATCCATCAAATTTGTTGTGGGAGGATTAATGCCCTTTGAGCTAACCCTAAATTTTAAATAGCTTGAGGACTTTTTCAAAATCTTAAAGCAACTTTATAATAAACAAAACAGCATGGCACTGGCATTACAGAACACCAGGCCAATTGAATAAAATAGGGATCCCAGGAATAAATTCACTATACATATCAAGTGATTTTTGAGAAAGACAGCAAGAGCCTCTGTGGCATATAAAGCCTCTCTAATAAATGGTGTTGGGAAAACCAAATAAACACAGACAAAAGAAAGAAACAGAACTTTTATATATAAAAATCAACTCAAAATGGATCAAAGGCTTAAATATGATATTAAAAACTATGACATTACTAGAAGAAACATAGAAATGTGACAGGACATTGGTCTGGGCAGAGTTCTTTCTATAATACCCTAAAAGCACAGGAAATGAAAGGAAAATTTGACAACAAGGTTATGTAAGATGTGTACACAGCAAGCAAAAAAGTCAACAGAGTGAAGAGACAACCTACAGGATAGGAGAAATATATGCAAACTGTTCATCTAACAAAGTATTAATATAACAAATATATAAGGAATGTAATTCAACAGCAAAAACAAAAAGTATAATTCAAAGCTAGATTAATTATCTGTATAGGCATTTCTCAAAAGAGGATATACAAGTGCCCAACAAACACATGTTAAATGTTCAAATCACTAGTCATCAGAGAAATGCAAATTAAAACAACAATGAAATATAATCTGTCCCCAGTTAGAAAGACTGATATCAAAAAATAGCAAATGCTGTCAAGGAAATAAATAAAGGGAAACTCCTATGCATTGTTAGTGGGACTGTATACTAGTAGAGCCATTATGAAAAAATTTTATGGAGTGTCCTCAAAAAATAAGAAAAAGAGCTGCACAAGATTAAGCAATCCTGTTACCAGGTAACTAGCCAGAGAAATTCAAATCAGTATGTCAAAGAGAAATCCGGATGCCCATGTTTACTGCAGCACTGTTCACAACAAAATTGGAATTAACCTAGATATCCATCAATGGATAAGTGGATAAAATGTGAAATATATACCTATCATGAGTACAAATGGGGGATATTATGTTAAATGAAATAAATCAGATTAAGAAAGACAAATACTGCATGTTCTTGCTTAAATGTGGAAGCTGAAGAAAGGAGGAGAAGATAATAGGAAGAATAGGAAGGAGGAGAAGAGAAGAAAGAAGAAGAGAATAGATTAATGGTTATCAGGCTGGGAAGGATGGGAGGGAGAGAAGATGGTGAAAGGACAGACAGGTACAGTTGAATGGGAAGAATAACTTGTTCATGCAACACTGGGGGTTAAACCAAAGGCTCTGCACATTCTAGGCCCGGGTTCTACCACTAAGTGAGCTATCTTCCCAGATTCCCTACCTTTAAAAATATGTTTTGAAACAGGGTCTTATAAATTGTCCAGACTGGCCTCAAATTTGTGATCCTCTTCCCTCTGCTTCCCAAGTAGCTGGGATCACAGTCATATGCCACTGAATCTGGAAAGAAAAAGAACTTCTAATGTTCTATATCAGAGTAACATATCTGTAGTTGACAACAATTAATTGAATATTTCAAAATTGCTAGTAGAGGATTTTAAATGTTCCCAACAAGAAAATGATAAATGTCTATGGTAATAGACATACCAATTGCCCTGATTTGACCACTACAGATTATAAACTTGTATTAAAATGTCATATTGTGGGCCAGCAAGATAGCTCAGCAGTCTAAGCATGTGCTTGGCAAGTGGAAGGACCCAGGTTCAATCCCAGGCACCATATACCATGCCAACCCCACTCAGAACAAAGAGCAGGCCATGAGACTGGGTATGGTGGTGTACACCTGTAATCCCAGTACTGGGGAGGCTAAAAACAGGATCACTACAACTCCAAGCTGCATAGCGAGACACTACACAAAAACATAAAAAACTTTTAAAAATAATGTCACATTTTGTCTCACAAATATATAAAATTATCCTATATCAATTAAAATAAAAATAAGTGTTTTACATTTTTCAAAGTCCAGGCCACACCTATATAACTATATCAGACTTTCTCCTAGGAGATTACAATATACAGGTAGCTTGAGGATGAAGGCTTGTTAACATTTAAAATGCACATGGATCACATGTGGATCTTGATGAACAGTCAGATTCTGAGTGCAGTTTTGGGGATAGGCATGGGATGCTACATTTTCAATCAGCTCTGGGGTGAAACTCATGACGTTCCTCCCCTAACCTTGAATAGTGAGAGAGGAAATGGATAGATGTCCTATATATAAAACTTTGGTCCCTATTACAATCACCCACAGAACTTTATAAAATGTAGAAGTCCAGACTTCATCCTACTTCAAAGAACTTGGGCCCCTGGATTGTTTTGGTAGCTTCCCAGGTTATTCTAATGTACATCAAGCTATAAGCACCACTGGTATAGGAATTTTGACCTCAGCTCTCTACTCTCATGGCCCTGTCTATTGTGAGGGCTTCCCTGGTACCTTTCGTTTTGTTTCTTTTTGAACTTTCTGATGTCCTAGGATTCAAACACCAGAAAAAAACAAAAAACAAACAAAAAAAGAAAGAAAAATAATAATGGACTTATAATGTAGTCTAATATCAAATGTACAAAATACATTACCTAATTTTAAAAAAGAAAAATGATTCTTACGGCAGGAGTGTTCTGGAAAACAGCTCAGTCTATATCTCTCTAGATGAGCAGAGACAATTTTATCAGACATTTTACTTCAAAATTTCACTTTGACTCCTATTATATATTAACATCTACTCCCCATAATTTTCATAGTCGTGTGCTCAATGCCTCATAGAACATACTCCATACATATTAACAAATGAAGCTTGCCTACATAAAAGAAAAATAATTGATTTTACTACATAAGTTATCAGATCATAGTACAATGAAATTAGAAATTAGTGGCAAAGGGCACAACACAAATTAGGCAAACTTATGAATTAAGCAACACATTCTTGAATAACCAATATATCTCAATGGGCTGGCCAAATAGCTCAGCAGATTAAAGTGCCTGTAAGCAGGCACAGGGCCCAGGGTTCAATCCCCAGGCCTGTTGTGCCAGCCCCGCCCCCAGGGCACACTGAGACAGCAATTGAGACTGGGCGTGGTGGCATGCACCTGTAACCCAGCTCTTGGGAGGCTGTAAGCAAGAGAATCACTATGAGTCTGATCTAGTAGTGAGACCCTGAACACCCTGTAGACTCTTCCCTAAAATACAGAAAAAAAAGTCTCAGAAGAAAATAACAAAAGAAATAACACACTTCATAGAATTAAATAATAATGTGACTACAACATACAAAAACTTAAAAGGGACAAAAGGAAAGCACTCCTAAGGGGAAAGCTTCCATCATGAATGCCCAAAAGAAAAAGAGCAAGCCCCAAAATATAACCTAATAATATGCCTCAAGGTCTAGAGAAGCAAAATTGGGATCTTGACCTAGACTGAATCTCCCAAATGAGTGGACAGTGAACACTCATACAAAACAGACTACAAGTATGATTTTGGGGCTTCCACAAATCTCAGAACTCTCAGTAGCAAGGACAAGCAGCTCAACCACACAGCCTTTTTATTTACTTGGCTTTCAAACAAACCATGGAATTCAATCTCTATAGAATGTGAAACAGACAACAGTTCTATAGTTTTACAGAGAATATGTAAGAGTAAAAATCATGCATAAGGAAGACTCTGGGTGGCCCACAGGACTCTGGCAAGCTGTGACCCATGGACCCAGCATACACAGGCATGGAGCTTTCCTGGCACCTGGCCCAACCATGTAAGAACTTAGGAGTTTGGGTGACCCATAGGACTCTGATGAGCTATGACACTTGGCCACCAGCACACAGGTGTAGAGCTTGTGCTAGTGCTGGTCCAACCTTTTAAGAAATTAAGAGGACTCTGGGGATGGGGCAGGTGGGATCATGGTGAATCCAGCCCACACCCACTACTACACAAAAGTTTTGTCGAGCATTGGCCAGTTGTCCCCACTAGTAGTTAGAGCCTTAGTGAGTCCTACCCTTTTCCCCTCTATAGCAGGAACTTTACTGACCCACATCCCACCACTCTCCAACCTCTCTCCCACCACTGCTAATTCCAGGCAATTATTGGGAGCTTCAGAAATGCCAAAATGCAGGAGCAAAAGGCAATCTCAGTCCTCCAGTCCTCCCAGAACAAACCCAGGAGACAAGGACATATAAGAACTTGGAAGTCACTCACCCAAAATTACTGAAATGACAGCAACTGAAGTAAAGAAACAAGTCCATCAGGCTATACAAGAAATAAGATAAGAAATAATCTCTCAGGTCGAAAAGAAATGACAACAATCATGAAATAATTGCTCAGCACATCTAAAGAAGACACAGATTAAAAAAAACAGAAAAGAATAGAAAAATGATGGAAACAATGAATTAACAATACAGGACAGAATTAGAATATATGAAACAGATTTAAGCAGATATCCAGGAAATTGATAATTCCTTTGAAAGCTGGCAAAACTACTTGAATGAAACTGAAGATAGATTTTGAGACCTTGAAGACAGCAATGCAGCTAATGAATGTGAAAGGAAAGATCTCTTAAAACTAACAAGGAACCAAGAAATAACAATTCAGCAGCTACAAGATGGCACAAAGAAAAATAATATAAGAATAATAGGCATTGGTGAAGCAGCAGGAGACAGCACAAATGACACAAAAAGACTATTTACAAAAGTACTAGCAGAAAATTTTCCAAACATGAGAAAAGAATCTGACATATAGTTAAGTGAAGCATATAGAACTCCAAATATCTATAATCAAAATAAATCTACACCTAGACACATAATAATCAAGATCCCAGAAATACAGTAAAGAATAGATTATTGAAAGCTTTTAGAGGGCCAGCCAGATAGCTCAGCGAATTAAAGTGCTGCTTAGGCAGACACAGGGACCAGGGATTGATCCATGCGAGCCCCACCCCTAGTGCATGCTGAAAGGGGACTGAGCCTGGGCATGGGAAGCTGAAAAACAGAAAGATCACTACAAGTCTGATCTGTGGAATAAGACCCTGTACTAAATACATTTTTTAAAAAAAATTTAAAGCTATTAGAGAGAGAGAAAAACAGACAACCAAACAAACAAACAGATCACCCACAATGGAAAACCCATCAGAATCATGGCAGATTTCTCAATACAAGCTATCAAGAAGAGCTTAGAGTTCAGTATTTCAGGTCCTTAAAGAAAATAATTTCCAACACAGATTGATGTACCCTGCAAAACTATATATCAAATTCAATGGTGAGATTAAGATCTGTCCATGACAAAGAACAACTAAAAAATTCACAACCACCAAAGCAACACTACAAAGAGTACTAACAGATATTCTAAAAAGAGACAGAAACAATCACTGCTTGAAGAATAACAACAGAAGGGAACCACCAAAAAGAGCAAGTAATTACAAAGAGGGGAAAAGAATGGGACTAATAGCAGGAAAAAAAATGACAAAGATAAGCCAATACATATCAATTATAACCATCAATATAAATGGCCTCAACTCACCAATAAAAAGAAACAAACTAATAAAGTAGATTAAGAAACAAAATCCAACAATATGCTGTACACAAGAAACACATTTAACTTAAAAGGAAATTCAGACTGAAAATCAAAGCATGGAAAACAATTCTCCGTGCCACAAGAAACCAGGAAAATCAAAATTGTTATACAGATTGAACACAGTGCTGATTAAAGTATCATTAATATACCTTACAAAGCTAGAGAAAACATTCCTAAAAGTCATCTGGAACCAAAAGAGACCCAGAATATCAAAGCAATCCTGGGAAAAGGAAAGGCAGGAGACATTAGAATCCCTGTCCTGAAATTATACTATAAAGCTAATGTGATAAAATCAGCATGGTACTGACATAAAGATATACCCAAGAGAGTATCAATAGAGAAGATAAAAAGATGCAAACATAACTACAAACACACTGAGCCACTTTGTCTTTGATCAAAGGGCCAAACACGTTCACCAGAAGAAAGAGCCTGTTTAATAAATGATACTGGAAAAACTGGCTTTCCACATGTCAAAGGCTAAAATTAGACCCTTGTCTATCATCATGCACACAAACTACAGTCAAAATGGATCAAAGATCTAAACATTAAAACATAAACACTAAATCTTCTGGAGGAAAATTATAGGTCAAAATTTTTAAAAGGGGTAGGTAGAGAGTTCATGAACAAAAAAAAACTTCATGGGAAATCCTTCAAAGAATCTACAAGTGGGATCTCATCTTTTTTTTTTTTTTTAATGTGTTGACACAGGGCCTCACTATGCAACTCAGACTTGCAGTGGTCCTCCTGTTTTTAGTCTCTCCAGTGCTGGAATTACAGGTGTGCACCACCACACCTGGGCTCAGTGGCTGGTTTAGCATGCCCCAGGGCAGGGCCAGTGTAGCATGTGGTGCCAGGAACTAAATCCCAGTCCCTGAGCTTGCCTAGGCAGGCACTTAGTCCACTGATCTATCTCACTGGCCTGGATCTCATCTTTTTGAAAAGTTTCTGCACTTCAAAGGAAATCAACAAGGGCCGGCCAAATAGCTCAGTGAGTTAAAGCACATGCAAGCAGGTGCAGGGGCTGGGGATTCAATCCCTGGGCCTGCTGAGCTGGCCCTGCCTGTAATTCCAGCACTTGGGAGGCTAAAAACAGGAGAATCACTATAAGTCCAGTCTACATAGTGAGACCCTGTAGATCCTATCCTAAATACAGAAGAAGAAAAAAAAAAAGAGAGAGAAAAGAAGTCAGCCAATAACAAATACTAGAGGGGTTGTGGGGAAAAAGGAGCTCTTCTGCTGTTGGTGGGAGTGCAGACTAGTACAATCACTATGGAAATCAATGTGGAGATTCCTCAAAAGGAGAAGGATTGTAGATCCTATTCAACCTATTACCCTCCTGGGTATTTTTCCAGAAGAACTGAAAACAATGTACTACAGTGATATAAGTGCACCATGTTTACATCCCGTACAATTGTCATAACTAAATCTTAGAAGAAAAGCAAATGCTCATCAACTGAGGAATGGTTAATGAAGATGTGATATTTTTATACCATGGAGTATTATTCAGCTATAAAAAGGACAAAATTGAGGCTTTTATTGGTAAATGGATGTAACTAAAGACCATAATCTTAAGTGAAATAAATCAGACCCGCATGAGCAAGCATCGTATCATGTCCTTAGAGTGTGAACCTAAAAAAGAAAATAAATCTGAAGGGTACAATACCTACTGGGGAAAGGGGATGAACCTGTTGAAAAGGAAGGAGTTACTGAGTTGAGAAGGACAGGAAAGGGAGTAGGGGAAAGAGATACATCTATGTATGTAAGCAGGATGGTTTGGACAACTGTACTGTGGATTTCTGCTAGTCTATGGAAAGGAGTGCTAATGCTTAATTTGTTTTGTCTCCTTTTTGAATTTTGTCTTTTTTCTCTTCTTAATTTCCTATGTATTTCTTTCTTTTTGCAACTTTGTATGCATGTATCTGGTAATATGAACAACTAATTTGAAGCCAACACTGTGCCTTACAACCAATACAGTGAAATTCACATTATTTTTCATAGTGAAATTCTGTATCATTTGTAGTTTTTAATGTTTTAATACTATTTTGTACTCTCTTTAAAAAATAAATACAAAGTTTAAAAATCCATACATATCTTAGTGTGACAATAATCATGCTGACAGTTTTGAAATACACTTAAATCTCCACTTTGGTATAGAATAACCTTTTTGGTCAATAGTCTTCATCTAGTATATAAAGAAGTTTTTAATTTAATTTGTTGTCCTTTAATGTGATGTCATCAAAGAAGTCTGTGACATTGCTGGCTATTTAATGTCTAAGTATAGTGGCACATGTATAGCATACATATCACATAAGGTTTTTTTTTAATGTATTTAGTACAGAGTCTACAGGGTCTCACTACATAGACTGAACTCACAGTGATCCTCCTGTTTTCAGCCTCCCAGGCACTGGGATTACAGGGGTGTGCCACCACACCCAGTCTCAATTGCCCTTTCAGTGCTCCCTGGGGGTGGGGCTGGCACAGCATGCTGGGGATTGAACCCTGGTCCCTGCATCTGCCTAAGCAGGCACTTTAATTCACTGAACTATCTGGTCGGCCCCCACATAAGTTTTTGTTTAAAAAATTATTATTATTATTTGACTAGTGATCTCATGCTGGTTTGGCATCAGCCTTCCATCATAAATATCTGAAGTATAACAGAAAGGCAGATGTCTGAGTCTGCAAGAAAATGTTTATCACCATAAATAATTCTAATGTTATATTTTGGTAGACGTGTACATCTGAAAAAGCGTAAGTATATTTAATACATCATGAGATTAGCAATAGTGAATCTTCATAGCTATATGAAAACTTTTGTTTCCTAATTTGGTTTTATACTGAGTATCCTTTATAAGAAATCTTATTTTACACAGGGAGGACTTAACCTTTGGACAATGGCTAACATAAATATATCACAATAATATTTTTAAGTGTTTAGTGGGGTATCTGGGGCCCCCATTAATAAACAAGAACGAGAGAAATATTTTCAGGCAGCATGCTTCCTTATTCATCAAACCGAGTACTGTCCACCCATTTATCCACCCTGAGGCATTTTATCCCCATAATTTTATTGAGAAACAAATAGCAATGAGACAGTTTCCAACCAAATTGGTAGGACAGTTTCAATAATTAACACATTGCATACATTCTTCCTAGTGGTTAATTGCTGTACAAGATGCAGACCTGATATACTATTTACAAACACTATTAGAACAAATCCCTCTATTCATTAAGAGAATGTAACTATGTAACTATTCTAACCATTTTGAATACACAGATACAAAATGGACATTCATCTGTATCCCCTTTTCTTGTTTAGTTCCGTTATCTGAATATTATACGTGTGTTAACTCAGCAAAATATTCTAAAAGTCCAGTAGTCCATAATATTATTGAGTCTTCCACTTGACTGAGTTGTAGCTTTTGGGTCTGATAAGGTCAGTGAAATCCTCTCAGGATTCATCCTGAGATCCTGTACCTCAGATTGTAGATCCTTTGTCAGTGTCAGCCATGTGGATGAGTCACGGCCATT
>NW_004524848.1:1748213-1753952 GCF_000260255.1 Octodon degus | reverse complement strand
TGCCAGTACCATGCTGATTTTATCACAGTAGCCTTGTAGTATAATTTCAAGTCAGGAATTGTAATGCCTCCTGCCTTGTCTTTATTGCCCAGGATTGTTTTTGCTATTCTAGGTCTTTTCTGGTTCCAAATAAATTTTAGGAATGATTTCTCTACCTCTGTGAGCTATGTTGGTTGTAGTTTGATAGGGACTGAGACATTTTTATTTATCCCAACTAATTTTGATAACTTTTGAGAACCCACTCATAACAATTAACTTTTTTTGACCAACAAAAGATTCCTGAGTTGTTATACATAGACAAATATGCATTACATTTATAAAACCAATCTATGATACATTGGCAACCTGGGTGGAGGCATGTCCTTAATTTTAATGACATTTACCTATAAGCCAATTTAAATTACAGACAAATGTTTCAAAAATCCAAAATTGCAAAAAGAAGAAAAATTACTGAGCCCAAATAAAATGTCTCTTGCAGATTGGACATACAGACAGACAAACACACATCAGACATTCATTTATAGAATCAGAGTGCACTCAGATATATTCAGATCAAATAGAATTATAACTCCCTTACAGTTTTGTTTGTAATTATAGACTAGTCAGAATTTTTTTATAGGTCAACTAACAGAGATTTCTTATAATATGAATTTGGAAGGAATAAAAACATTTTATCTTTTTTGTATTTTTAAATTCTGTGTGTCTGTGTATGTGTGTGCATGTGTGTATTTGTGTGTGTGTGTGTGTGTGTTTTATTTTGTCTTAAGAATACTAGCAATTTCATGTTCGCTTCTTTCATGTATAGCCTCCAGCTCAATCATCTTTACATGTTCTATCACCTACTCAGAAATTCTTTTCTTATAATAGCATTTCTCAGATCTCTCTCTCTCTCTCTCTCTCTCTCTCTCTCTCTCTCTCTCTCTCTCTCTGTAAGACTTAGTATAATTTGTGTTAATACTACCATTTATGTAGGCTCTTTTAAACTTTCTAAAAACATTTTCAGAATCTTCCTGTAAGACTTAACACAGCAAGGATGTGTCTAATAAAATTATAAATACTTAGTAGGCCAGTCAGAAACTTCAATTTCAGGTCCAGATATATGCCTGATCTCAGTCATTGTAGATCTCATTGGCTGCACTCTCTTGATCACTGAAATAAAAATTTTACAAGATTGAAAGCTGATTGAGGCTTTTGTGCAGTATGGACTATTACTAAACTTTTATAGAATTTGATTTTTATGTATGACAAGATCTGAAATGATTTTTAAGATTTTTCTAGCTTTGACAGCCAGCTAGTGCATTTGTTTTGGCTCCCTCTGGGGCTGCTCCCTGCCCTCTGGCTCTGTGCCTGCACAGCACCCCAGCACCTATTCTAAGGGCAATTTTGTAATTTTTACTACAATTTTTATTTATATTGTGATTAAAACTGATTGTAATTTTTAATTATATTTTTAAAAGGGAATAGAACCATGGTAATTTTTTGCCTACTTATGCATGAGGAATCTGCTTATAGCTCGCATCTGTGTTTATGTGATTATGCCTAAACAGTTCACTGCCTGCTATGGATGCTGCCACCACTTGATGGTATAAGTGTGGAGACCACGTACACATGTGAGAAAGGGCAACTGCCAATGTGCTCACCATGGACCGAAGCACAGAAAGGGTGATCTGTGCCTGTTGATGTGCACCAGGGCAAAGGTGCAGCACCCACTGCCCTAAGCCAGGGACACAGCCAGGGTATACAGCCTTGCCCTCGTGAGGGTGGGAGTCTGTGAGAAGTGATGGGAGGAGTAGAACACAGCAGTCTCTCCCTGCTCTCACATGTGTGGTGCTCAGTGGTTCCGTTAAGAGTCTGTAGGGTCTTAGAATAGATTTGTGCTGGTTTTTTTTCCCAAGCCTTGCAGATGGCACTGTTTTTTCCTATATACCTGTGGTGGTGGTGGTGGTGGTGACTGACTACTTTGTAAACACTCTTGCTTCTCTCTTCCCACAGAGCCTCTGCCTTGGAGGCAGAAGTCTTTGCTGGGAGTGCTTTTGTTTTCTCTGTGCTTCAAGCAGAAGCTGTTGGTTGTGAGCTCTATGCTGGTCTCAGAACTAAACAGACCAGACTTCAAGTTGAGATAATCTGAGGGGAAGTAATTTTGCCTCTGTCACATGCTCTTTTAAGATTTTTTTTCCAACTCTCTCCTAATTTTCCATATCTATGGTCCCTATTTAAAGAAACCATGGATTATATTAATTTACCTCTTGTAGCATTTTTGTTAAGTCTTTTGTTGGCACATGAGTCCCTCAGCATTAGTGTGACTTTTCTTGAGTCTTTAGGCCAAACCAGTTTTGCTCCAAATGCTGATTGGTCCATGTTTTATTCCTGAAAGTTAAACCACCACCTTTTCACAGATAAGAGACTACTCCTTTATCCTTTGTAGAAATCTTTTACCCCTATCTTCATCAGATGTCCCCAGTGAAATTTTTTCTTGTGAAGGCCTTCTCCATCTCAAACCCTTTCCACTTTGAGTAGACTTTACTTATTTAGGGTAAAGGTCCTAATCCAAGGATTCAGTTTCCTGGTCCAGATGCCAGGAATCAGGGTCTTGGCCTACCAATCTCTTAAATGAGGGGAGGTGAATTTTGTCAATAAAAAGGACTAATAGTGTGGTTTAGGGACTTTCAGGAAGGTTCTCTCTCTCTCTCTCTCTCTCTCTCTCTCTCTCTCTCTCTCTCTCTGGAATAAAGATTAAAAGCTCTACTTGACAGCCCATATTTATTTCATTTTCAAAAACTAAAGGGGATACTAAGGCAAGAGCCATAACTGAGCAGGACATTGGTTTTTTTTTTTTTTTTTTTTTTGCCGAACTGGAGATTAAACTCAGGCCCTTGTGCTTGCCAAGCAAGCGCTTATCCTACTGAGCTATCTCACCAGCCCCTGAGCAGGACATTGGAAGTCAGTTGAAAGACTTCTACTAGCAGTAAATTGTGCCAATTAAGAGAACTTCTAGGGGCCGGGGTGATAGCTCAGTAGAATAAGTGCTTGCCTGGCAAGCACAAGGGCTTGAATTTAATCCCCGGTTCTGAAAAAAAAAGCTTCTTGATTTCTAAGTGTCTCAGTTACTCTTCTCTCATTGCTGGGACAAATACCTGACACCCAAAATGAAGGAAGGAAAGGTTTATTTAGCTCAGTTACTGGAGGTTTCAATCCATACTTAGCTGGCTCCAAGGCAGAGTAGCACATGGCAGAGAGCAACCTTTCATGGCAGCAGCAAAGAACAGAGACCAAAAGGAAATGGCAGAAGTTTAGGCAGATAGCTAGCTTCTCTCCCTTCTTTGCATTGCAATGCAAATTACCTGCCCCAGGGCAAGTGCAGCATCCACACCCACAATAATCAATCACAAACTCCTAAAGCTACCCATTATTGCTACCCATGTTTGGGGGAATAACTAGACACAATCCATAACATTATGTCCCTGGACCCACAAAGACTCATGCACATCCCTTCATGTAAAAGGTATCCTTGCTAGTAATTCCCATGGCTACTCTCAAGCTGGTTTTGCTCCCTCTTTGCAGTTTCCTTTAGATGATCCACGTTCCTGGCTTTTCCAAACTTCTGGGATTTCCACTGAATAGGCTGCTCACTCACAGCTTTACATACTGCCCCCCCCCCAGGGCACACTGCCTGACCTCCCAGGCCTTCTTCTGAAATCTAGGTGGAAGCCTTCTTAACCTCAGAATTCCTGCATTCTGCCTGCACCTAAAACCAATGCCACATGGATGATGCCAAGGTCTGCTGCCAGCAGGAGCAGTAGCCAGGCATTCTTCTCTCTTGACTGTAGGGGTTGAGTGCCTGGATCACTGAGCACTCTGAACCTGATTCCTAGGAGCAAATTCTCCATGCTGGTATCATTCCGGAACCTGGGGCTATGCAGCTTTTTCTCCAAGGCAAAGTCCCTGACCTTTGCAATTCTGAGGCTGCCAAGGGAGGAGACCTGCTGCCTCCTGTGATGCCTTCAGGCCATCTTTTCCATTCTGTGGTTCCTTCCTGGCAATGGACATCTTCTCAGCTATATCTTTGCATTCCACAGATTTATTGGAACTTCCTTTCTGGCCAAACTTGCAACATTATCCTGTTGTTCTCTTTGTTTTTGATTTTCAACATAAACCTAGCTAAAAGCTCCCAACAATAGCCATGCCACTCCCTCAATATTAAGCTGCTTTGACATACCTTTTTAAAGATTAATCATTCTACCATACTTAACCTCAGTCACAGCCAAATTCTCTGGACATGAGCAAATTAAAGACAAACTTTCTGCCAAGACAAAATACAAATCATGTGTAGTCCAACAACCAATGCAGTCCTTCCCAGCAGAAACCTCCAGAGCCTGGTCTTTAGAGGCAGGATTTCTATCAGCCTTCTGGTCTTGTGAGCTCTGACCACAATCTTCTATATAGAAAAGCTGAAGCTGTTCCAACATTTTGCTTGTAGACCACATCTCCAAACCTTTCCTTTCTCTTCTCATAAGCCATTCCGAAAAGCTCATAATCCACATGGCCACGTTTAGCAACAGCAACAATCCAACTTCTCTGGTACCAAATTCTGTATCTCATTGCTGGGACAAACACCCAAAACCCAAAATGAAGGAAAGAAAGGTTTATTTAGCTCACTTTTAGTGGAGGTTTCAGTCCATACTCAGCTGGCTCCAAAGCAGAGTGGCACATGGCAGAGAGCAACTTTTCATGTCAGCAGCAAAGAGCAGAGAGCAAAAGAGAGTGGCAGAAGTTTAGGCAGCTAGCTAGCTTCTCTCCCCTCCTTACATTGTAGTGCAAATTATCTGCCTCAGGGAAAGCAACATCCACACCCACAATAATTAACCACAAACTCCAGAAGCTGCCCCCATGACTGCATGAGGCTTTGGGGGGATACCTAGACACAATACATAACACTAAGGTTAGCAGTTTATTGTTCTACAACAGGAGTGTCAGTAGCCTATGTCCTTGGCTGCCTGAGGTGTGGTGTTATCTTGACTTAATAGCACTGTGAACAGGAGGTTTCCAACACATCTAGAGCTCCTGGTATTTAGCAACTTAACCATGTATAGCACGGATTCCAACAAAGCAAGAACAATCTAAACTCAGAACTTGTACAAGGAAAAAAATAATAAAGAGCATAGCAAAAAATCAGTGAAATTATGACTGAAAAAAATTACAAATAACCAATAAATTGAAGAAGTGGTTCTTTAAAAGACTAAACAAAATAGACAAACCCTTAGCCGAAAAGACAAACCCTTGCCCAAAAAGAAAAGACATAAACAAAAACAATTAGAAAAGAAAAATGTGAAATCATAACATATACTTCTGAAATCTAGAATATTATCACACAAACCAATGTGCTAGTTATTTTACAAACCTGCATGCCAATAGTCTGGAAAGCTCAGAAGAAATGGAGATTCCTATATAATATAAATTACCAAACTTAAGCCCAGAAGACTTTAAAATATTGAATAATTCAACTAATGGAAAAAAAAATAAACCTCAGCCCATGACCCTCATGGATTCACTGATGAATTCTCTAAAAGCTTCAAGAAAGAATACCAATACTCTTCAAACTTTTTCATGAAATTGAAAGGGAAATTCTTTATGCCTATTTTTTAAAAATATATTCTAATTTTTAAATGTTTTTTCATCATATTCTGTAGGGACTTAAAGTTCAACATATCAATACTTGATGAAACATACCTGTTTCATGTT
>NW_004524848.1:1737575-1738723 GCF_000260255.1 Octodon degus | reverse complement strand
CAAAACACAGGGACCGCGGTTCAATCCCCCAGCACCACATGCCAGCCAGCCCCGCCCCCTGGTGGGCTGAGCTGGCCACACACACACATGTAAATAAATAAAATTTTAAAAAAAAGAAGTAAAACAAATGGAGAAATAAATGTCATGTAATAAAGAAAATAAAAAATCCATAACTAAAACGAGGATATTTATTTATTTATTTATTTACTTAGAGATAGGGTCTCTGTGTAACTCAGGCTGTCTTGAACTCACTACGTAGCCAAATGCTGAGATTGCAAACATGTGTCCCATGCCTGGTTTAAATTATGCAATTTAGAGAATAGTTTGGATTGTTTTGGAATGAATGACCAGGATACTTCAGGGAATCAAGCAATTCTTTTCATTGCACATACTAGGATTACACTGAAGAGACAATGGGATTGGGAATAAATAGAATTAGTGATGTAAAATAGAAAGCAAAGCCTCCACTTTCTCTTTTAGATGCTTTACCCTTCCTACCTGCTTGCATATCAAAACTATTACAAGGAATTAAAGCTTTTGGTGCCCTAAACTGGCTCACTGTTAAATTTCCCAGGCTGAGACTGGGCAGGGCAGGCTGTGAACACATTCTGTTTTGCGTGAGGAAAATCCCAGTTGTTTATAAATTAATCCTCAAAAATTATTAATACTGGTTCCTTCTACTGTCAAGTATCATTGTTCTAGCTGGAGATAAAAATAATCATTTTCTGGACTTTAGCTCCCTCTTGTGATTAAAGCATGAAAAGTTTTTAAGGAAACACTTTTAAGGTTATCAATACACTGGGGATTCCACTTTCTGATATTACATATTATGAGAAGCGAAACCACTGCAAAACATGAACATCACAAAGTATATCATCTACGAACTTCCCACAAAGATCTCAGGTTTTAATTCCATGTCATCATGTCATTAAACTTTATCACTTACTACTCCTCATGGATGCTGTTATTTTCTGCCTCCAGGACTTTCTCATTTGTCAGTAATTTTAGCTCCTGGCACACTGTCACACTCTCTCACATTACTGCCGCCTTGGTGATTCTTGGTGATTCCCTATGTATACAAATGGACGACCCCAGAAGCAAAACAAAACTATGTTATTTATACCTTTGAAAAGATAGTGGCTTGATAG
>NW_004524848.1:1732080-1736615 GCF_000260255.1 Octodon degus | reverse complement strand
GTGGGGGACGAGGAATGAATTCAACTACTTCCAGAGAATGACCACAACACCTCAGTGGAAAGTAAACAGAATCTGGTGGTAATGGGTAGGAAGACCTGGTTCTCCATTCCTGAGAAGAATCGCCCTTTGAAAGACAGAATTAATATAGTACTCAGTAGAGAACTCAAGGAACCTCCCCAAGGAGCTCACTTTCTTGCCCAAAGTCTGGATGACGCCCTGAAGCTTACTGAGCAGCCAGAATTAGACAGCAAGGTGGACCTGGTGTTGGTTGTGGGTGGCAGCGCCATTTACAAGGAAGCCATGGATCAGCCAGGGCATGTCAAACTTTTCGTGACAAGGATCATGCAGGAATTTGAAAGTGACACATTTTTTCCAGAAATTGATTTGAAGAAATACAAGATCCTCCCAAAATACCCAGGTGTGCCTTCTGAGGTCCATGAGGAGAAAAGCATTAAGTACAAATTTGAAGTATATGAAAAGAATGATTAATGTGAAGGTGTACTCTGATCTATTCCAAGTTGTTTCTCTTCCTCCTAAACAAATTATGTGTTTATAAGTTAGGAAGAAAATACTTGTTCTGGTTTTTGATCTCTGGAAGCTTTTTCTGAACAGATGCCATTTGAGAGACATTTAGGGGCCAAGGAGATAGCTCAGTGGCATAAGTGCCTGTATAGCAAGCATAAGGTCCTGAGTTCAATCCCCAGTACCACATGAAAAACAAGAGAGAGAAGAAAAAGAGGTTGATCCCTGCCTGGCAAGCATGAGATCCGGAGTTCAATTCCTGGTTCCTAAAAATTTTTAAATTCTTTAAAAAAAAAAAAGAAAGAAAGAAAGAAAGAAAGAAAGAAAGAAAGAAAGAAAGAAAGAAAGAAAAGATAGTAACACGGGACACAAGGTTGCCTAGTGACTAATAGCTGACCTTCCCAGCACTGTGGCTCTCACTACCTTGATGTCTCTCCCTTATCTTGCTCTCTTCCCTGACTCCCAGGTCACGCCATAGACTTTGATAGATTAAGTTTAATCCCATTTTATCCATGTCACTTGCTTTTCACCTGGATCCCTCAGTAGCTGAAATCCAGGAAACCGTCAGCCTGCTCAGAGGCCTACAGTCGATTGATCACAACTTTTCCCGCTGCCTCACCCCCTGCTGTCTTAAACTCTATGTCCTGAAATTAAATAATCATTCACTATAGTCAGGCCTTTGCAAGCACCTTCAGCTCCTTTGTTACTCTGTTGCTTCGCCATTCCTTTAGCGAACCACAAATTATAGTTGCACTCATTTCTTCCCTATTCTTTGTCTTTGTCCCTACAGTTGAATGTAGTAGAGAAAAACACAGGAATAATGATTCATCTGATTTTAAATTCATGATACAGCATATCAATGCCAGGACACTCACTGGTGTGTCTAACACCTTCTCCATTCACTCCTCGGTTTTGCTGTTTTGATATTCTCCTCCCTGCCTCTTCCTCCTTTTCTCCTTCCCGCTCTTCTTTATGAGATGACATAGAGTAGAAAGTGGAACAGACGGTGGGACTTTATGTCAAGTAGAGATACTATCTTTACAGAAATTACTGCCGATACTAATAAACTTAATCAGAACCTTATTTTTTTCTCTAAGATAATAATTTCCCATTTTAAGATAACAATAACCTTATTTCCTGCTCTACTGAGAAAACTGAAGCAAGCAAAGGAGCGCTTTTGGGTCCCCATCACCACAATGGCTCACCTGTCAGCATGTTCTGCCTCCTCTCCTATTCTTCTACCCTGGAGGAACTACCTGTGTTCCTGAAGCCAAAGACGCTATCTCTACTTGACATAAAGTCCCATCTTCTCTTTCCTTTAGCACATGCTGCTTTTATTCTATGTCACGTAAATATAAATAAATATTGCTGACTGCTGGATTATGAGGTGTTGAAATTTCACAAATATGGTATGTTCTTGAGAACTACTGACAGAGATCACTGCTTCTCAATCTTCTGCTGACAATCTGTTTGAACAATGATTCCTAGGACTCAGTGTTCAGACAATCTGATGTGGTAGGACTGGGCTAAACTCCATGAATTAGCATTTTCAGTGCTCCCAAATGACGCTGGTCTTTCAGAACATACCTTGAATAGTGCTGCTCCAAATAGACCTGTCAGGTACATACATACCTGGGGAAAGGAAATAGTCAACAGTTCTGGGGTTATTGATATTCCTTTGAAGTTATAGTCCTACACACACACACACACACACACACACACACACACACACACAGGAACTCTCGGGCTTGTAGGGATCCCTTGGTCTCAGTGCTATAGGTTCTACCTGGAAAGAAACAATGGCAGGAATGAGGAAAAGATAGACATAAGGTGCTGTGCTGGCCCTGCTCTCTGCTGAGACCACCACTGAGACTGGGTGTGGTGACACGTGCCCGTAATCCCAGTGCTTGAGAGGCTAAAAACAGGAGGATCACTAGGAGTTCTGTGTCATGAGACCCTGTAGACCTTGTGTTAAGTACATAAAAAAAAAAAAAAAAAGATACACAAGAAGACAAAAGCTGGATTAGATGATGACTCCTCTGCCCCATTGAGCAAAAAAAAAAAAAAAAAGACATTTATTTATACCTTTGCAAAGTTAGCAACACGTGACACAAGGTTGCCTAGCAACTAATAGCTGACCTTAGCCAGACAGGATGTCAGTATCTCAGGACTGAGGTAACTTGTTTGCTTTAGGCACTGAAGCCTAGTCCCACCTACATACATTTGACGAATTTTCCAGCTTCTGTGGCTCCCAATAGGAGCCCAAAATGTTCGGAGATGCAGAGTAATAATTTATGAAGCTGATCAGATGAACAGAGTCTTGGCCTAAGTCAGTCTGACAGTCGTCACCACGTGCATGACAGCTGTGATGGCAGTGACATGTGGTGTAAATGAGGATTTACCTTTCCACCTCTGCTTCTTGTCTACCAAGATAAGAACTCTTAACACAGGTTGCGGATCCAACCTGTCCAAAATTTATAATTTTTTTTCCATTGCTGGGAATAGGTAGGAGCCAGTCATGCAAATATACCTGAGTTTAGTTGTTTTATTTTCTTCTATCCTAATTAAATATTCATAACATAAAGTGATTATTTGAATGATTTTAAGGTTGCCATTTCATGGCATTAAGTACACTCCATTGGTATGCAACTATCACCAGCATCGGTCTCCAGAAGATGTTTGTTTGTTTGTTTGTTTGTTTGTGGTACCAGGGATCAGGACTTTGTACTTGTTAAACAGGCACTTATTCTACTGAGCTATCTCCCTGACCCCTCCAAAAGGTTTTGCATTTTCCAAAATTAACCTCCATAACCATTAAATGATTTCTCACGTCATCATCTTTCCAGTGGCAGCCATTGTACTTTCTGTTTCTATGGCTTCAGCTATGCTAGCTATAGAGACTTACAGTGTTTGTCCTTTTCATGTCTGTCTTATTTCTTATAATGTACTGAAGTTTCATCCATATTGTAACATATGTTAGTGTTTTCCTTTTTAAGGCTGAATAAAATGCCATTCCTTATATAGATCACATTTTAGTCACCTGTTAATGAACACTTGGGTGCCTTCTACTTCTAGCTATTGTAAAGAATGCTACTGTGAACATGGGTGTACAGAGCTGGGGACATAGCTCAATGACACAAGCACCTGCCTGGCAAGAGCAATGTCCTCAGTTTGATTCCCAGCACAAGAAAAATACACAGCATGGGTGTTCAAATATCTCCTGAAGCCCTTTTTTTCCCATTATTTTGAGTACATACTCAAAGTTGGAATTGCTAGATCACATGGTAAGTATGGATTTGATTTTTTAAAGAACTGCTGTGCTGGTTTTCTACAGCAGCTTCACCATTTTATAGTTTCACCAACACTGGACAAGAGTTCTTATTTCTCCACATCATAATCAACATTTGTTTTCATTTGTGTTTTTCTTTTTCTTTTTTTTAAATAAGGGCAATTGTAATGGGTGTGCTAGTATCTTATGGTGGTTTCTTGCATTTCTCTAGTGCCTGATGATATTGAACATCATTATATCTGTACTGGCCATTTGTATATCTTTGAAGAAATGTTTGTTCAAGTCCTTTTTAATTGAATTGGTTTTTGATATTGAACTATAGGAGTTCTTTTTATATTCCAGACAATAGCCCCTTCTCAAATATCTTGTTTGGAAGTACTTCCCTTCTATGGGTTATCTTTTGACTCCTTTGAAAGTGTCTCTGGATGCCTAAAAGCTTGATTTTGTTTAAATTTGACTTATCTGAGGGCCGGCCAAATAGCTCAGCGGATTAAAGCACCTGCTTAGGCAGACGCAAGGCCTGGGATTTCAATCCCCAGGCCTGCTGTGCTGGCCCTGCTCCCGGGCATGTTGAGACGGTGATTGAGACTGGGCGTGGTGGCGCGCGTGCCTGTAATTCCAGCACTTGGGAGGCTGTAGACAGGAGAATCACTATGAGTCTGATCTACATAGTGAGACTCTGTAGACCCTGTAGATCCTGTCCTAAAATTAAAAAAAAAAAAAA
>NW_004524848.1:1727077-1731980 GCF_000260255.1 Octodon degus | reverse complement strand
TAATGATGCAAAAATCCTCAACAAAGTATGGACAAATAGAATTAAACACACGACCAAAAAGATCATACACCATGACCAAGAAGGCTTCATCCCAGGGATGCAAGGATGGTTCAACATATGTAAATCAATAAATGCAATTCATCACATAAACAGAAGCAAGGACAAAAATGACATGGTCATCTCATTAGACACAGGAAAAAAACCTTTAACAAAATCCAGTGTTCCTTCATGAAGAAAATATGTATAGAAAGGCATTATCTCAATCTGATAAGAGTTATTTATCACAAACCTATTGCCAGTATCATATTAAGTGAGAAAAAGGTAAAACTTTCTTTTTAATATCAAGAACGTGACAAAGATGTCTAACATCATCACTCTTTTTCAATGTAGACCTCAAAATGTTAACAAGAGCAATCAGGCAAGAGAAATAAATAAAAGGATATATAGGCAAAGGATTATTCACAGATGACATGATCTTCTGCTTACAATACCAAAAAATCCACTGTAAGGCACTGTTGATAACCAGATTCAGCAATATAGAATACAAAATCAACACACAAACATCAGTAGGATTCCTATACACTAATAAGAAATCACTGAGAAAAAAATTAAGAAAACAATACCATTCCTAATGGTATCAAGAAAAAAGAGACCTCTACAAAGAAAATTAAATCTCTCTAAAAAGTGAAATTGAAGAGGACACCAAAATATGGAAAGATATCCCACACTCCTGGATAGGCAAAACCAATATGGTCAAAATGGCTGTCCTTCCAAATCAGAGGTATAAATTTAATGCAATTCCAATCATAATACCAACAGTATTCCCTACAGATCTTGAGAAAACAATCAAAAAATTCATATGGACCCAGGAAAGACCCAGAATAGCAAAAGCAGTACTGGTTAACAAAAGCAAAGCAGAAGGCATGTCAGTCATCTCAAATTTGAAGTTATATTACAAAGATAAAATGATTTAAAAAAAAAAAAAAAGCAAGGTATTGGCACAAAGCAGACATATGGATCAATGGAACAGAATAGAGGAAACAAAAACCACCCCAGATACATTCACCTATTTCATTAACAACAATGGCACCAAAAATATAAACTGGAGGAAAGATAGCCTCTTTAATGAATGGTGCTGAAAAAATTGGATAGCCACATCCAGAAGACTGAATCTAGACCCATGTATTTTACATGTATTAAGCTAAAATCAAAATAGATTGAAGGGAGCAAGGGAGAGGTTAGGGAGGTAGCTCAGCAGTCTAAGTGCCTGCCTGGCAAGCATAAGGACCCAGGTTTGATCCCCAGTACTGCATGCCATGTTAGCCCTGGAACGCTGGGAGCACCAAGCCAGCTACTGAAACCAGGCATGGTGGGGTAAGCCTGTAACCCCAGTGCTGGGAAGGCTGAGACAGGAGGATCACTAGGAGTCCTAGCTGTATAGTGCCCTGTACCAAATAAATAAATAAGTGATTTAAAAAAAAAAAAAAGAGGGCAAGGGATGCAGCTCAGTGACACAGCACCTGCCTAGCAAACACACGGCCCTGAGTTAAATTCCTAGTTTTTAAAAAAAAGATCAAAGATCTAAATGTTAAAACAGAAACAGTATGATGGAAGATAAAAGATGTACAACTCTAGAAGACATAGTTATAGGCAAGGACTTTCTGAACAGAATCCCAGTGATATAAGAAATAATATGGAGAATAAACAAATGGGAGCATATTAAATTAAAAATCTTCACATCAAAGAAAACAACCAACAGAATGAAGAGACAATCTATAGAATGGAAAAAAAAATTCTTGCCAGCCATTCCTTGGACAGCAGACTACTATCTGAATACGTAAAGAACTTAAAAAAGTTAGACACCCCCTAAAAAATAAAATACCTGACCAAAAAAATAGACAACTAAAATGAATAGATGATTTCTTAGAAGAGGAGGTACACATGGCTAACAAATACATGAAAAAGTGTTCAACATCATTGGCCACTAGAGAAGTGCAAATTAAAACAGCACTGAGATACCATCTTACTTCAGAAGGAATAACTATCAACATGAAATCAAATAATATCAAACACTGGTGAGGCTATGGGGAAAAAGAAACCCTTCTACATTGTTGGTGGGAATTGTAAACTAATACAGCCACTATAGTGATCAGGTGGAGATTACTCAAAATACTAAACCTAGAAATTCCATTCGATCAAACTATTCCCCTTGTAGGTATCACACTACACTCATACATGAATATCCATGTTTATAGCAGCATAATTTTTAATAGATAAATCTTGGAAACTGCCTATATACCCATCAACAGACGAATATATAAGGAAAAGGTGGTATTTATATATGCTACTCTGACATAAAGACAGATAAACATGAGGCATTTGTAATGAAATGGATGCACCTTCAGACTATAATGCTAATAAATCAGACACACAAGCTTAAATAGTGCACGGTTTTTCTTTTATAAGAAACCCAAAATATAAATAAAGGGCAAAATAAAAAAAATCAGTAAAAGGAAGTAAGGAGATCTTTTTCAAGATAAGAGATGGAAGGAATGGGAAGAGAAGGAAGGAAAAAGATTCTAAAAAAGAAAGAATTGAAGAAAAAAGTGGAAATAGAGCTTTTGCAGGTGGGAATGTGAACAAGGGTTAGAGGCAGCAGGGAGAGATGAGACAGAAAATGGACCAAAACCAAGAAATTACAAAGTCATGCACAAACTCTCTGTCATAAATTTAATCATTATGTACTTCAAACATGAAATAATAAAAAACAGAAAAAGTATAAATAAGAATTAAATTAATAAATCTAAAATATGTATTTTTCTCATACAAATGTAATGAGAAAAATACAAATGCATTTTTAGGTGTATATTATTAGACTTATACTGTACCTAACATTTCATTTTGGAAGGTGATAAAATGAATGCTATTGTGTTTTGTGGAGTTTTTAAGGATTTATTTATTTATTTGCTACAGGGTCTCACTACACAGCTCAGACTTGTAGTGATCCTCCTGTCTCAGCACACCCCCCAGTGCTAGGATTACAGACATGAACACCATGCCCCGTTTCAGTGGTTGGCATGACATGCCGTACCAGGTATCAAACCCGGGTCCTTGCACTTGCCAGGCAGGTGTTTAGACCACCAAGCTATGTCCTTGGTTCTTGTGTTTTTCATTTCAAATTCCCCTCACTCACCGCTATTATATAGGAAAACAATTGATTCTTTTATATTACTTTTGTATCCTGAAACCTTGCTATAACTACTTATTACTTACAGAAGTTTTCGTCAATGCATCTTTTGGATTTCCTATATTGACCTGTCATCTACAAACAAAGATTCTTTTTCCTGATCAGTATACCTTTTATTTTCTTGCTATATTGCATTAACTAGGTTCTTTAGTATAATGTTTAAAAAGAATGTTAAAAAGAGACATCTGGGATAGGAATGTAGTTCCGAGGTAGCATATGCGTGTAGCCTAATATACATGTAGCCCTTTCGTTGTCAATCCCAAGACCACAAAAGAGAAAAAAGAAGCAGGACATCCTTGTTTTGTTTCTTAGCAAAAAATTTCAAGTTTCTCATGATCAGGTATGCTGCTAACCATTGATGTTCTTTACCTAATTAAGGAAGTTCCCCTTCTATTTCTACTTCACTGAGTGTTTATCATGAATACATGTTGAATTTGGTCAAAGTACATTTAAAAGTTTTTATGGTATATATTTAAGATGTATTAGCTTTTAATTGTGTATAATTGATAAACAATCATTTGTATTTGATATACATGCTTTGAGATGCATATAGATTGTAAAATGTCCTCTCAACCGATAATAGCACATATCAAAATATAAAATATATTTTGTCAAAGTATAAAAATATACTCAAGCAAAAGAAAATAAGCTCAGTATCTCACTCACAGAAACATATTTTAAAAAAGTAAACATCACTCTAGGCCATTTATCTTTTTAGTTGGCTTTTGTAGACAATGTCCCACCACGTAGTTCAGGCCTGCCTCAAGCTCACAGCTATCCTCCTGTTTTAGCTTCCTGAGTAATGGGATTTTGGGCACGTACCACATGCATAGTGCATTTTTTTTTATATTTTGATATATGAATGCATTTTGGAAAATAAAAGTTGACTTTGTCATATATACTTTTTAAAAAATGGCACTGTCATATATATTCTTTCGTAACCTGCCATTTTCTTCAACAGAGCATAGCAGACACCTTTCCACCTCAATAAACTCATGCTGATACCATGATACCTTAATGATATAATCAGGTTTTTTTTCCATTATAGTTATCCTCCCAGCCAGGCAGCCAAGGCCAGAGCAGACAAGAGGCTGATTGAGCTGGACTGAGGGCCACACTGAAGATCACAAGCAGTGCAGCTGCCAGCAGCTGGCTACCATGAGCTAGGCCTCTTGGGTAGGGGTGTCAGCTTGAGTGTGTCCTTCAGTGGTTTAGAATGCTAATACACCTACTAATGTGTAAATAGATCTTAATTGTATTAGATATTAGATAAAAAGTGATAATCAAATGTTTTTGTGTTAGCTGCTGGAAAGAAAACCACTGTAAAATCTACTCATATATTTTGAAATACTCCTCCTGACAATCTAAGTTTGTTGCTTATTTTCCTGAATTTCTTCTTACACCAAGTGAAGATGGAAGTCCTAGCCCAGGTCCGATGAGTGTGTGGGAGAGCTTCCTGCTACCCTGCGCGGGTGGGACCAGTCCCAGCCCAGGCGCAGGGTGGGCCAGACCCTCTCCTACACCCTTGGGCCGCCCCCCACCACTCGGCAGTACCTCCCCTACCCCGCCCACCAAGTAGGAATTTCAGTCGCGTTCCAGGAGCCCCCAGACCCAGTCCTAGCCCAGGTCCGGTGAGTGTGTGGGAGAGCTTCCTCT
>NW_004524848.1:1714512-1716549 GCF_000260255.1 Octodon degus | reverse complement strand
CTGTCCTAAAATTAAAAAAAAAAAAAAAAAGATTTATCTAACTTGTTTTTCTGTCTTCAGTGCTCTGGTATCATATCCAATAACTCTAGTGAATTCAATATTATGCAGCTTTTCTTTATGGCTTCTTTTAAGAGCCTTATCATTTTCATACTAAAACTCAGTACTTCAATAATTTTGTGCATAGCATAAGACAAAGATCCAACTTTATTCTTTTACGTATGGTATCAGCCTTTCCGACATTTGCTAAAAAGGCCATCCTTTCAATGAATGGTCTTGGCAACCTTGCTGAAAAGCTTTTAAACATACATATGAAGGTTCAGTTCATGCTTCATCATTTTATTCCATTTACCTGGATGTTTATCTCCAGGAGAGTACCACACATATTGATTACTATAATTTTTTTGAGGGCAGAGCTCTAAATTAGAAGTTATAGCAGGTTCAGAGGATATAAGCAGAGGTTGGCAAACTTTCTGTAAAGGCCTCAACATTAATTATGTTGAGCTTCACAGGTATATGGCCTCTGTCTCCTATGTCACATGACTCTAGCCTACAATTGTAGCACTGAAGCACCCAAAGACAACGCAAAAGCAAATGGGCACGTATCTGCTCTAATAAAACTGGATTAATATAAAGTTGGCAGATTTGCCTAGCCCTGGACTAGAAGTCACAGTTTGGCATTTTCAAAAACTTAAAGGAAAGTTAGTGTGATAAGAACAGTGGTAAGAGATATCAACAGGGTTGGAGAGAGGCAGAATCGAGATCATACAGAGCCTTTCTTGCCACAAATCCAGCAGGATCTGATTTATTCTCCTCTACCTGTTACTCATCAAACATCTAGAAGGAACTGCCTAGGAGGGAGCTGGGACTATACAATACCCTGTCTTAGACCTCAAAAGGTTTCAGTGTAAAAAAAGAAGATAAGAAGTTTTAGGGGCTGGGGAGATGACTCAGTGGAATAAGTGCTTCCCTGGCAAGCACAAGGGCCTGAGTTCAATCCCCGGTTCCGAAAAAAAAAAAAGAAGAAGTTTTAGACTGGGGATGTAGCTCAGTGGTACATCACTAGTACAAGCATAGACCATGTGGTTCAATCCCAGTGATATCTCAGTTGTCAAACAGCTTCAAGCTTGAACTTTTCCCAGCTAAAAAGCAAAGTTCAAAAAAGATTGGCTTGGAATTTATAACTTTGCTCAATAGTTGAACTGAAAATCTGATTTGAAAAAATCTATATGGGCTGAGGGTGAGTCCATGTTTTGTCTCACCATGAACACAAGAGGGCGACACTTCAGTCTGAGTGCTGCTGACACCCAGACAACATATTGTGCTTGTGTTAGTGCATTAAAATACTCATAATTGTGCTTTTCTTGCACTTTATTTGTGTAAAAACTATCATAAGCTTAACTCCAATGAGAGTTAGTGATGCCAAGGGTAAAGCTGTGAGGAAAACTGCGAGAGCCATGATAAACTTACAAAAAGAAACCACTGTGAAATTTGTTAAAGTCCTGGAAAAATAAATTGATAAGTGTAATCTAGGGGCCTTGGAATCAATTATTTTGTTTTTTAAGTGTTTCTTATGGGAAACACATATTCAGTTCTCAAACTTTTCAGTATTTAGACATGAATTTGGAACAAACCGAGTTCACAAACTGAGACACCACTGTACACATTTTTTCAGCAACTCATACTTTCTCCAAAATAGATGACATACTACCTAGTAAAACCAGCTTCCATGAATGCAAAGGAATAAAAAAATTAGCCCACATTTTTTCAGGTTATGGTGGAATGGATCTCGAAATCAGTAGCAAAAGAAGCCACAAAAACTGCAAACATAATGCAAATTAAACTACACATTCAGGCTAGGGAGATAGCTAAGCAGTCTAAATGCCTGCCTGGCAAGCTTACGAATCTGGATTCGATCCCTGGTACCGCATGCCGTGCCAATTCCAGGTGCTGAGCCAGCCACCAAAATCAGGCATGGTGTTACACACCTGTAATCCCAGCACTGGGGAAACCGAGATAGGAGGATCGCTGTGAATTCGA
>NW_004524848.1:1707094-1714324 GCF_000260255.1 Octodon degus | reverse complement strand
TATAGCTGTGAGTAACAACATTAGAAAAATGGAATGAGTCTAATCAAGATCCTAGAAAAATAAGTACAATCCAAATCCTGATCTTGAACAAGGAAGGAAATTATAAAGAGAAGAGCAGAAACCAGTGAAAATGATACCCCCCCCAAAAATGCAAAGAATCAATGAATTGAAAACACAGTTCTTTGAAATAAAAAAAAAATAGATAAACCTTTAGCCAATTTCACCCCAAAAGAAGAAAGACACACAGTCCAATTATAAATGAAAAAGTTGAAATCCCAGTGGACACTGCCAAAACCTACAAAATTATTAGCAACTAATTTGCAAGTCTATATTCCAAAAAATTGGTGATCTCCAGAAGAAATAGATTCTTAGATACACATGAATTACCAAAACTGAAGCAACATTTGAAAATCTTGAATAATCCAATAAGCCGGGGATATAGCTCAGTGGCGTAAGCACCTGCCTGGCAAGTGAAAGGTCCTGAGTTCAATCCCTGGTACCTAAAAAAACCCCACAAAACCTGAATAATCCAATAACAGGCAATAAAGTTGAAATAGTAATAAAATACCTATCAACTAAAACAGCCCAGGACCTCATGGATTCACTGCTAAATTTTACAAGAATGTCAAGAAAGATCTAATACTCCTCCTCAAACTCTTGAAAGAAATTGAGAAGAAAAGAGTATTCCCATTTTTGATAGCCAGCATTACATTGATCTGAAAACCAGACAAGAATCCAATAAAAAAAAAGAGAGAACTAGTGAATCTCTGTAATGAATATAGAAGCAAAAAATATGGGCAGACAGAACAAAACAATTGATCAGGGCTGGGGAGATGGCTCAGTAGAATAAGCACTTGCCTGGTAAGTGCAAAGGCCTGAGTTCAATCCCCAGTTCTACCAAAAAAGGCAGCAAAAAAACCCCAAATGATCAAAAAGATCTATAGAAAAACCAAGTAGGCTTCATCTCAGGGATGCAAGAATAGCTCAACACAGGCAAATCAATAAATATAATTGAAGAGTGAACTATTATATGACTGATCTGTAAGTTCTTTCTTCTTCATTTTTATTTACTATTTATTTATTTATTGTGCAGTACCGGGGATTGAACTCAGGACCCTGCACTTGCCAGGCAAGCGCTTATTCTACTAAGCTATCTCCCTGGCCCCAATTTTTATTTTAGACAATTTTTATTGTTATATTCATTTAAATTTATAAATAATTTTTTACAATGTGTAATCTTTATTAATGCTATGTATTCATCTCAGAAATATTTCTCTAAAATTCACTGTCTATATCTTATATCTTTGACATTTCAATATTTGTCTAAAATTTTTAATTTGCTGTATAATTATCGATTTTCAGTAAAGTTAATAACGAGAAAAATAGGAAGTGAAAAAATAAATATAATTTACCACATAAATAGTAAAAGGACAAAAATTACATGATCTAGTAAAATCACTGTGGAAATTCCTCAAAAAAATAA
Organism: Octodon degus; assembly: GCF_000260255.1. NCBI lineage: Eukaryota > Metazoa > Chordata > Mammalia > Rodentia > Octodontidae > Octodon > Octodon degus. The sequence goes on along the minus strand of NW_004524848.1, from coordinate 1,712,841 downwards.
GAGTTGGAATTCCATTAGACCCAGCTAAACCTCCTTTCTAGGTATCTTCCCCCAAAAGCTAAAGTCATCCTTGTACAGGTGCACATGCACACCCATGCTTACAGCAGCAGTTTATAATAGCTAAATCTTGGATATAGCCTATATGTCCATCAACAAATGAATAGACAAGGAAAATGTGGTATTTTTACACAATGCAGTACTACTTTGCATAAGGAAAGGTAAGCTTGAGGCACTCATAAGCAAATGGATGCAAGTTGAGAACATAGCATTAAGTGAAATAATTCAGACACACAAGCTTAAATATTGCATAATTTCTCTTATATGAAAAAATAATATATATATATTATATTATTATATAGTGATACTTTGGTTCACAAACTTAATTTTTTTCTGTGATTTTGGTTGTAAATCCAATTGAATAAGAGCCCAATCAAATTCAGTGATTAGATTCAATGTTTACCTTACAGAGAAATTTGAGAGAGACAAACAGCAAAATAGAAGATGGATAAATAGGGCACAGGGAAAAATTTAAACAATTTCTCAAATTATCATCTCAGTAAGAAAGAGGCTTTTGCCTATGATTGGCACTCTGAATAACATTTTGGCCAGTCTTAAAATTATGCTATACAGTATATTGAGTTGTTATTCTCTCATTTTTGTTAAGAATTTTTATTTTATTTTTTATAGAAGTAAAAAGAGTACTTTTTATATTTTCTTTAGTAACATTTACATGTATTATAATAAAATTTTAAAAAACAAAATGACCACCAGCCATGCCAGTTAAAGTCCGATATGAACAGCTAATTCTACAACTGCAGAAAGATTTCTGGCTCTGCTCAAAGCACCCTGTATAATCTAAGTAGAGGCTCAGCACCTGTTCTAGAGCTGTCACATCGAAGGAACTGTTTACCACAAATCCCAAAACTTAAAGCTAGTCCATCAAAATAGGTATGACAAGGGCAAAGATGATGTCTGATTTCTTGTCCACTCTTTTACATAAACCATATGCTTAGCCAAATACCCACATTCTGTCCGCACCTCATCCCCAAGCCCTTCTAGTAAAAGCAAAACCTCAACAAGAAGGATAAGCTTTTGTTACTGAAGGTACCAGCTGAAGCGTAGTGTTGCCATCAACCAGGAGGTTAGAAATCCAGAATCTCAGACTCACGCCTGCCTGGCTTATTCAGGATGCATGTGTTCTATATTGTTTTGTTTTGTTTTGTTTGTAGCACTAGAGATCAAACTCAGGGACTCACACATGATAGGCAAAACACCAACCACACTTCCACACCTTGTTTTTTCAATCAGGCAACCAGGCAATTCACATGCACATTAAAGTATACGAAGTACTGGCTTAAGCAGCATATTTGTTAAAGCACAGATAAAAAAGAATCACGATTTTTCCAATTAGCATGAAAATTAAAACACACACACATACGAGGCCATGGATTTAATCTCCACTACTGCAAAATATAAAATAACAAAAACTGGCAACTCACCTCATTTATGATGTGCTGTTAGGAACAAAGCAGCCCAAACCTCAAAGGCAGTGGCAATATCCAGATTTCCAGTTTGGGAGGTTTTCCAAGAGAGACTTTCAGCTAGAATCCAGGCCTGCTATCCAAACCTATGTAGCTTCCCTTCCTGCCACTTTACAGGGCAGGCGAAAGCTTCAGGACTCTTGTTGACCTTAACACAGATCCTACAGCCACCAGAAAACTGGGGCTTTTGAAACAAACTAGCCGTGAGGAAATAGCCAGGCTGAAGTTAAGAGTTCGTTCTCCTAGCTACTTGAGTTCCTTTTCTCTCCACCATAAGCTGGTTATCACTACGTTTCTTTCTCAACCCCTAGTATTCCAACAGGAGATGGCTTATCGCCGGCAATCACCTTAAGATCCTTTCCTGGTGCTCCTATCAGAGATTTAAAAAAGAAGAAGAAGAAGAAGAAGAAGAAGAAATAAAAGAAAAAGAAATTCACATCAGTGAGCTCTTTTTATATCTTGCTCTTTGTGCAACAGAATCCCGATGACAGAATCTCCACCACTAACGGCGACTTTATTTTGGTAACGGAAGGTTCAAAACCAATTATAGCGAGGGTTTTGCTCTGTATAAATTTCCTGTCTTTGCTAGCCGTGAAGCAAGCAGTGATCGTAGGCCCTGCCTTCTAGTAAAAAAAAAAAAAAAAAAAAAAAAAAAAAAAAAAAAAAAAAACACAAGCACAAGCGGAAGATGGGACAGATTTTAAAAGGAAATGAAAGCAAAGCTGAAACTGACAGTGTTGCTGCAGAGGCTTACCAGAGATTTCAAAAGGAAACAGAAGCAGACTGCAAACACGCTATCCTTCTAGAGCTATTCTTCCCTAAACCAGAAATAGAAGAGGACCACCAGACTGTGAGAAACAAGATATCCTAAATTAAGTCGCAGCCCAGAGGGTGGAGGGAAGAAAGAGATTTTTAAAAAATAATTGTTGAGAATAATCAAACTTTATTTTATAGCAGCAGGAGAGAAAGCAAGGTATAATTTGATACAACTTGAAGCTACTGAATTCTAACCTAACTTCATAACTATGTGTAAATCAAAAGTATGGGGAACAATGCTCAGTGAGTCTCTTCCAAGTTTTTAGCACTAAAGGGCATAGCTGTCTTACAACCAACCAACACATCACCACCCTCTCCCCAGAACCCTGTGGGAATCATCAAACTATATGAGAGACATATACTTGCTCCTAGACAAAAAGTCAGTTTTACTTGTAGAGAAGGAGACTTCATACAAAGCAAGTTCTCTACTTAAGTGTTCCAATCATGGAAAGTATTGATGTTTGGAAATACTAAGAATGAAAGCTCTACAGTTTTAAACTGCCTGACTCTGGAGGAAAGACATGCGCTCTCTCTCTCTCTCTCTCTCTCTCTCTCTCTCTCTCTCTCTCTCCCCATCCCCCCAATCTGGAGTGCTGTCAGGGAGCTTGTCAGAAGCTCTGGCCCTGTGATACCATGAAATTTATTAACACAGTGCATGGACTATATAAACTTCATATTTCTCCAATCTGGAGGGTCTCTACTAAAAGTATGACTGAAAAATCAGAAAGATTCAATATTTTAGAATTCCCAATAAAGTCAGACTGTGTAGTCTGTACTTACAATCTCAGCTACTCCTGAAGTTGAGGCAGGAGGACCTCCTGAGCCCAGAAAGTTAAGGCCAGCCTAGACACTAGAACATCCTCAAAATTGTTTAATCTCCAGGAAAATAAGAAAAATTTATCCTAACTCACAACTTCAAGTTAAGTCAACAATGCAATAAAAGAAATGGCTTCACATTCCTTCACTGGATTTGAAGATCAGCCATCAAGGCCACATCATATTTTGTTTTGGCACCAACCAACCCAGACACACAAAAACTACATTTACCAAGCTCCTTTCCCAGGACATTGCCTACTTCGTGTTGTCCCACTTCCTTTATCCATGGCTGGTGTGGGTTCAGTGTAAATCATTTATGATTTCTTCTCCGCACATTTTCTTCATGCCACACTGCACTATTTAATGTCTGTGGATCTTTTTCCAACTGTTATCTGGCTATGCTGCTGGGAACTTTGTCCCAGGAAAAATTGTGAATGTAATTAATGCTACTTAACATTGTTAAGTGAGAGCTTTTAAGTGATATATATATATATATATATATATATATATATATATATCTACAATAAAATAAATGGATAAGTAGAATTTCTTCAAGATTTTTCTAGCCTTGTTTCAAGAAAAATTTCCTAAGCTACCAACATCTTTTATTTTTGACTAGAATCAGTAACAACATAATCAAGCCCTTAATTCAAAGATCTCTTAGTCTTAACAGTTCAACCATATCAAATAAGCACGTCATCTGTCTAAGGAAATAACAGTCTCTAAAAACGTTTGGTTACATTCCTTAGTGGCTTTGACAAGGTTTTAAATCAAGCTTTCAAAAAAAAAAAAAATAAAACACACACACACACACACACACACAGATAAGAAGATAAGAACAAGATCTTCTTCCCAGAGTTGTCATGATGATTTCATGGGATACAGAAACGCCACTTACTGAATCTACCATGCTGAATGTAAACTCTCTTTCCCACAGGCACCACCCTAGCAACTGCCAGAGCTTCTTCCACCAAAACTGCCTTCCCTTCATGAGTCCATAATTTCACTGCTATTGTCCTCTATAATTTTTAAAATCATTATAGTTATAGATCTGGTGGTGGAAGTGGTGGATATGGAGCAGAAGGTTTCAAAAAAAAAAGATAAAAGATAAAAATAAATTTTTACAAATGGCAAAATATTCAGAATCAAGATAAAAATTGAGTCTTCTATGTGTCTATCACAGCCATTAAGTTTCTGGAAAATTTGAATCTTCTCTGTACCCATAATGGCATTAAGTTTTTCTAAAGATCATTGTTTTGCAAAAATGAGATTATTATACAATGGCTTGATTGAATTTTGGATTAAATACACAATGCCCATGAAGGAAATGATGATAGGTGGTTTATGCTTAATAGTTTCAAAGACCTTAAAAACAGGTGGATGATAAGCGTACATGGAGCTGCTTATGCATGGAGGGTGTCAATGGATACAGGTCTATTTCATTTATTATTTCTTCCTTATGCTAACTTTTGTCTTCGTTGTTTGTTTGTTTTTTTTTTTTTTTTTTTGTTTTTTGTTTTTTGTTTCTGTGGAACCGGGGATTGAACTCAAGCCCTTGTGCTTGCCAGGGAAGCACTTATTCCACTGAGCTATCTCCCCTGCCCCTGGATACAGGTCTAAAGTTGGCCAAGGATTTGAAATTTACCTATACAGTTAAATAGTTCCAAAACTTAGTGGCAAAGAAACAGTAAACGTGGCCACGCGGCGCCTCCCCGCTGCTGCGCACTGTGCGCACGGTGACACGAGCGCGGTGGGCATGGAGGGCTTCTCAGCGCCGACCTACTGCAGGAGCGCGCCGGACCACAGGCCGCTGTTCCTGGAAACGTCAGCGCGGGACCGAATCGTCAATCTGGTTGTTGGCAGCTTCACGTGCTTATTGATTCTAGTAACGCTGATAAGTGCTTTTGTGTTCCCTCACCTACCTCCCAAACCACTGAATATTTTTTTTGCTGTCTGCATCTTTCTGAGCAGTGCTACAGCCTGCATACTTACCTACTGGTATCGACAAGAAGACTTAGAACCGAAATTTAGAAGTCTAATTTACTGTATCTTATTTTCAATCACCATGCTGTGTATATGTGCAAACCTGTACTTCCACGACGTGGGAAGGTGAGGCTGTCAAGAAGAGGCCCTGACCAGGGCGCTTGAGAACTACCTGTGAGGGCAGGAGACTGCGGGCCAGATGCACGGACCAGTCTGCCAGGAAAGGTCGACACGAGACTTCCTGTGAACTACAGATCTGAGCTCCCTCTTGCCAGGGAAACACATCACAGATCTCTTTGCTTTTTCTTTAAAGAGCCAATGTTGCACTTAATCATTCCAACCCTTAAAGCCAACTCAAACAGCACAAGTAACTTTTACATTTGAAATTAAATTTTTTTACAATTCAGTTGCATGGTAAAGACTCAGAATATTGCATTTTAAGACAGATAGTCCTTTATTTCTGTTAAACTGAATATACAATAATTGTTCCCTAGGCAACCAACTTGCTTTTAACTACAATTTCACGTTAACAAAACAGACGGTGAAAAGACAACTTTGATTGTGAAGATCTAATTACAGTAATAAATAAAA
>NW_004524848.1:1703890-1706984 GCF_000260255.1 Octodon degus | reverse complement strand
GGCCAGCTCAGCCCACCAGGGGGCGGGACTGGCTGGCATGTGGTGCTGGGGGATTGAACCGAGGTCCCTGTGCTTTGCTAAGCTTGTTCTAAGTAGGTACTTTAGACCACTGAGCCATCTCACCAGCCCCCAGAGGTGACAGCTTTAAAAGGTAGGAAATTCAACAATTACATTTACTGTACTGATTAAAGGGCCTGTATTCAGGTAACAAGAATTCTGTTGTTTTTACTAGGTATATATAGGACAGGTAATTTCCAGTTTTTGATACATTGTATTATTTCATGTTTATCAATGAATTGCATAAACTCTGATTCTTTAAGATACATGAAAAATTCTGATGAGTTTATTTGAACATCTAAGCTGTCTTCGATTGTGTAAGTACAAAAAGAGTAAGTACAAAAACCTGTTTGTTTAATTCAAATTTTGTCTATTGTTTAAATTCAGAGAAGTGAGTTAAGTGAGATATCGGGGAGCTCTTTGCTGGTGTTCCTTTATGCAGTCTGGTTCTGCTAATAGACATCTTAGAATGTTTTTCTGTGTATAGATACATGGAATACTAAGTGTGTGCCTTAGTAATACATACTTGTTACAATAAGTGAAGTCTAACTAGTAGGACTGACTTCTTTGAAGTTGCATAGTTGATATTTTGAGGCTTCCCACAATGGACAATTTTGAACTAATAAGTCATAAACATTGAATATCAAAACAAAACAAAACAAAACTCCTCTCTTTACACTTAAATCATCATCATGACTTTTTGTTCTGTCGTACAACAGCTGGGACAAATTAGGCAATCGATAAATAGTTATTGAAATGAAAATGAATTCCAATAAGCAGGGGCCGGGGAGATGGCTCAGTAGAATAAGCTCTTGCCTGGCAAGCGCAAAGGCCTGAGTTCAATCCCTGGTTCCCACAAAAAAAAAAAAAAAATCCAATAAACACATGAGTTGGGAGAATGGGGTGCATATGAGGTCACCCCCAACTCCCATCCATTGTGACACCTTCTGCACTTTGTTCCTCCTACTCCACCCTGAAGGAGTGTGCTCTTGGCTTTGCTCATTCTCTATGCCTTCCCTCAACATGTTCAGGATTAAGCAATTCTGAGCTAAGAAACAAAAGTGCAATTATCCCACTCTCCAATAGAGTTAGATGAAAACTGGTGATAAAATCAAATACAGCTCCAAGAGAAGAACTAACCAGGTCCTAAGGAATTGCACAACAAATGGTACATGTATTTATGATGATCAAGGCATTCATTTTAGTCCCCCCTCCCCCGAGTCTCTTAGGTACTTCCCTATTGTTTATTATCCCTAGTCCAATACTGTTCCAAAAATATGCAAAAGCTTTTTGCTCTGCTTACTTCAGTTCTTCATCCTCTTATGAAGGTCCTCATCTTTAGGCCCAGCCAGAGAACCTAAGAGGGTGCCTCCCTAATAAATGGAATGTTCTATCTCATGATATTAGATACACTATTAAGAGAGTTGTGGGCCTGCGAGATAGCTCTGTGGACTAAGTGCCTGCTTAGACAAACTGTGAAACTAGGGATTGATCCCTGGCACTGCATGCCCCACCAGCCACGCCCCCATGTGCACTGAACCGGCAACCGAGTCCAGGTGTGGTAGTGCATGCCTGTAATCCCAGCACTTGGGAAGCTGAAAACCAGGAGAGTCACTACAAGTCTGATCTATGTAGTGAGACCCTGCAGACCCTGTAAGACCCTGCAATAAATAAAAAAAAAGAGTTCACCACTTTCAAACATATTAGTCTATTATTTATTATATTTGATTTTCTCCTGCCACTAACACACATCCACCTAACTACACTGCACAATATTTGTACAAAAAGAAATGCAAATCAAAACTCCATGAGATACCATATCAGCCCAGTTAGAATGACTATTTTCAAAATCACAAATGCTGGCAAGTATGTTATATAAAAGGAACTCTGATACACTGTTGGTAGAAATATAAATTAATTAAATGACAGCAGAACACAATGAAGGTTCCTCAAAAAAGTAAGGTGTGTATAGTGCATAAGTTTATTTAAAAGTGTGTGGATTATGATTTGGTTGTCTTCAGACAGGGTCTCGCTGCACAGGTCAGGCTGGTCTTGACCTCACTCTGTAGCCCAGGCTGGCTCAAATTTACTGCTATTTATTGTGATCCTCTTACCTTAGCCTATCAAGTATTGGGATTGCAGGAGTTTACCACCACTCCCAGCTAGATTTTTATTTTACTTTCTACACTAACGCATCCTTCATTCCTGGAATTATGCCTTGTGTATCAATCTATACTTGATAAATATGTGTTAATTCAAAACTCCCCACAAGATTATTATTTGTATAATAATATACAAAAATATGTAATTTGATTTTTTTAAATCAAATATAACCACCAATCACAGAAAAGGTTACAGTTGTCTGTGTGTAGAACTCCTGTGTTCTGGCTCATAGCTAACTCACATAGAACTCCTGCTGATGTAGGTCTACAACCCCACAATGCATTCTACCTTAACCTGAATGTTTCTGTTTTAAACAACTGGGAATAAACCAGCCAGCCCTAGGAACCTCTGTGAAACCTGAGCTCCCTCTTTTTAGAAGCTAGACAGCAATGGAGTTCCACTATTTCTCATTAGGGACAGACAGTGACAAAGGAAGAGTTGCAGCAGAAATTATGTTTAATAAACCCTAGAGGCCTCGTTTATTTCTTAAAAAAAAGTGTCATCTTAAGAATATAGATGCATCTTGAACACTCAGATCACATGGGAAATACTACAAAGAATCAACAACTGGATCTCATCTTTTTTTTATTTCAAGGTTTAGTTTTGTAAAGGAATGAATTTCCAAAATAGTTTTATAATATAAATGCTTTTCTTTTTTAAAAAGCCACTTTTCCTTGCAAAGGAGCAGAACAAGATAAAATCACTTTCTTTCCGAGGCCAATACATATTTAAGTGACTATGATGTAGACATCAATAAATTTAATGAGCCATTATCAATGTTACTATTAGCTGCTTTAAAAACAAATACCTATATTTCACATTACTTTGTCAAAAATAAGTGTACCTTTTAGAAGCCAATCAACCTCATTTTATC
>NW_004524848.1:1702184-1703172 GCF_000260255.1 Octodon degus | reverse complement strand
ATTTGTAGGATTCTCCCCCTGACTAGCTATACATGCTGATACCTGTGAACCAAGCAACTACATTGAAGATAGCAATGTGTAATAGAAGGGTCATGCTTGGAATGCCTATCATTTTGGTCTTCTAAATATGTGCTTCTTGCCATGACATACCAATTATTTTGATACAGTCTCTCAAGTAAAAGTTGCTTTTTTTTTTTTTTTAATGGGTAATAAATGAAAAAAAGACACAAGAAAAAAAAAAGAAAATGTCACAGGACTGTCCTGCTACAATGCTGTATATGGTTAGATTTCTAAATTTCTGTGTGAAAATATGTAATTGTTTATTCATATTCTTTAAATATTTTTCATTTTTGAAATTTTTATCTCCATATTCTGTAGAGACTTAATGTTTAACATATCAATACTTGATGGAAAATACCTGTTCCATGTTATACCTAAGATGTTTGATATGCAGACAGATAGTGAAGCTAAACCCAAGTGCATATGTTACAGAATAATAATAAGCTTCTCTTCTGGAGGGTTAACAGCGTAAATTTGCAGACCAAAACTTAGAAAAATAGAAGGGATGCAAGAGCAGTCAACATTTTTGGCCATAGCTTCTCAAGGTCAGTGAAGACTCGGGACATAGGAGAAACTATACTGTGACATCATATAACTCAGTTGTGTTCCAAATTTTCTGATCCAGGAGATTCTGTGGCCACAGAGCAACGTGATCAATGACATAGAGTGTGCCTAAGGAGAGTCACCTGGAGAGAAAATATTCTCTCAGGCTTTGACAGAGAGCAAATTGGTCAAGCAATGGCCATGACTCATTCACATGGCTGACACTGACAGAGGACCTACAAAAAGCAATACAGGGTTACAGGATAAATCCTGAGGGTACTTGATCAACCTTATCAGATACAAAAGTTATATTTCTTGTTACATAGGTCTTGCTTTATCTTGGTCTTAACCATCCAGCAGAAAAGTATAAAAATGAGGTATATAA
>NW_004524848.1:1698216-1702084 GCF_000260255.1 Octodon degus | reverse complement strand
ACAATAATTTTGATAACCATAATACTTGGATTAAAATACCTTATTCTTTCCTGCTCTGCTAAGAAAGACAAAAGCTCAGTGCACTTAAAGTGCTGAGTGAGCAAGGGTGAGTGTCAACTGAGAAAACAGGAACACTGATTATTCTGTCATTTTGGTCTCATCAAGAGGCCCTTTTCAGGAGCGTGACAAAAACATGTTTCATAAGACTATACTCATGATATCAGATTCAGAACTTGGGAGATTTTGCAAATGTAAAAATACATTTTTCTTTAAAAAAACGAAACCAGACAAACGTTTTCTTCCCTAATGACTTGTACAGTATTAGCCTAGCCCACCGGTGGTGAACCTACGGCATGCAGGCCACAGTGTTGTCTGTACCACAAAAAGCTCTTACAGGTTCACTATCACTCACCCAGTCATTTATCAATGTCCACTCTTAGAAGAAGCTCATTCTTAAAGGAGGTCCATAGTATCTGCCTTAAGCCTTACTATAAAATAAAAAGAAATGAGTTGATAAAATGTTAAAATAGAAATATGTAAATACCACATTGTTTCATTGGTATTGGAAAGAGGAAGCATAAATAAGAACCAAATTGTATAAGAGATATGGTAAAAATGGGAAATTCTTTTATATAGTGATACATTGGTATATTTGTGTATATCTTTTGTGGCAGAGAAATCAACAGTAAGTAGCATAAAGTAAAGAGAGATTTTAAAATAGTGAAAATTAGGTTTGGGTATGTAGTTTCAGTGGTGGAGCAAGGCTCTGAGTTCCATCCCCACCAAAAAGCCAAAGAAAGAAAGAAATTAATAATTACTGGCAGGTGTGGTGGTGCACAGCTCTAATCCCAGCACTTGAGAGGCTGTGACAGGAAGATCATTGTGAGTTCAGGGACCAAATGGGAAGAAATTGTTCAGAAGGAAAGGGGACCTGGGAGGATGGGGAAAAAAGAAGGTTAAATAAAAAATGAGAAAAAGGATTAAATGGAAATAATGCTTTGTAAATAAGGAGAAGAAGAGGGGTTAAAGGGAAGGGAGAGGAAAAAAGACAGATGAAGGTATATTATATACAGGTACAAAACGCCTATGATGAATGTGATCGGTGTGTATACCTAAATTGTAAACTTCATCAAATTAAAAAAAGAATGTAAATGAAAATTAATCCTGGCTCTTATCTGAGAACATTTTAATTCTCTGGAACAGAAGAGTAAGAAGTTTTATTTTTTATTTATTTATTTATTTATTTTATTTTTCTTTTGCAGAACCAGGGATTGAACTCAGGTCCCCGTGCTTGCCAGGCAAGAGTTTATTCCACCGAGCCATCTCCCCAGCCCCTAAATTTTTTTTTTCTTTTTTTGGCAGAACCAGGGACTGAATTCAGGCCCTTGTGCAAGAAAAGTTTTAAACACACAGCTAATTCTCTACCCGTGCCTCAAAGCACAATGAAGTCCTTTCACTTGAGGCTAAGATTCAGTTTATCAGAATCAGGGCATCACTGGAAGGAGGAAGTCACTACATATTAGCAAGGGGGGAGGTGGGGCAGAAGCTCCTGGCAAATATGTTGACAATCCTTTCTCCCCACTGACTCAGCTATTACTCAGCACCCTAGGAGACAGTAACAGAAAACACCTCTCAGCCCTTTGAAAGTGAAGAAAGGGCCTTTTCTAACATTCTTGATACTTATTTTTCTGGCCGTGTTAGTTTATAAGACAATCTTCAGATTTCTTGAGAATGAATCCATGTGTGTGTATCTTTAATAACCCAGCCCTATAAATTCAAGGTCTAGAAAAATGGCTCCAAATTTTCTCTAAGGCTTAGAATAAACCTTACATCTTAGCCATTTTAACAAAGAGTAAAAAAAAAAAAAATCTATGTCATATCTTTACTATGAGAACTCACTATTGATAACTTGTAGAGTTTCTAGTTTTGCCAACTATGTTATGAACTTCTGAGAGTTAAGGGCCAAATGTTATGCCTTTTGTAGCTCCATAAAATGGTTTTGTTCACATAGGAAGTATTCAGTGAAGGCTTTATAGTTTCATTATAAACCAAATTAAAATATAACTGAGCCTATAAACATTACTTAAAATAAAAACTGCCAGAATTTTGAAATACTAGATCTATTTTGGCAGAATCGGGGATTGAACTCAGGCTCTTGAGCTTGCCAGGAAAGCGTTTATTCCACGGAGCCATCTCCCTGGCCAACTAGATCCATTTTAATAGCTTCTTCTGAATTTTAAATGTTAGCCATTAGAAGAGAACATTAATAACTATAACAGATTTTCCTGTTAACTTCAGATTTGTTGTGTACTGAACTGGTAGTCCAAGCAGCTCTAGGCCATACAAAGCCAAATAAAAGTTTATGACCATTGCCAAGATCAGCTAAGAAGAAAATAAGGACTTTCTGGAAGGCAGTGCTAATAGTGTTTTTGTGAATTGTTTTTAACAAAGCTGAAGAGTTAGATACAGAAATACAGAAAAATTTATACATTTATATAGTGATATGTTGGTGAATTTCTGTATATCTTTTGTGGCAGAGAAATCAACAGTAAAGTAAAGAGAGATTTTAAAACTGTGAAAATTAGGCCTGGGTATGTAGTTTCAGTGGTAGAGCAAGGCTCTGAGTTCCATTCCCTCCAAAAATCCAAAGAAAGAAAGAAATTAACAGCAATTGCTGCCAGGTGTGGTGGCTTATGGATCTAATCCCAGCACTTGGGAGCTGCGACAGGAGGATCATAGTGAGTTCAGGGACCAAGCTGAGCTACGAAGTGAGTTCAAGGCCAGTCTAAACTACATAGTGAGACCCTGTCTCAAATAAACAAAAAACAGGCCAGATCCTCCTGCTTCCTGCCTACTGCCTCCAGCCTTCAGCCAGCAGCAAGGCCCAGCATGTCTGCATGCTGCAGCAGGAAGAAGCCAAGCACAGCAGCCAGACCCAAGTCAAGCTCAGCTGGGCAAGTTCAAACTTGGTAGATCTGGACCCAGTAAGCTGTGACACACTACTAGACCCAAAGCTATGACAGCACCTCTCTGTCTCTCTCTCTCTCTCGCTCTCTGTCTCTCTCTCTGTATCTCTCTCTCTCTCTCTCTCTCTCTCTCTCTCTCTCTCTCTCTGTTGCTCTCCCTCTCTCTTGATTTAGAGAAGGTGCAACAGGTAACCAGGGTGAAAATCTGCCAGGAAGTCTCCAGGTGCATACAAGGGAGGTGATCAGACAGATCTTAGGGGAACTAATTTAAATACAAATTCCCAATTTTATTTCTGCTTAGCTATGCAGTCATAATGCTTGCCCTTATGGAAAAAAAACCAATACAAACCCAATAATTACAAAAGTTTGTCAATTACTAAATTTTACTACCCATTATTAGTGTTGCTAATTGTAGTACTGTAAATACAAAGTTAGAACTGGCTTAACCACATAATCTTCCTACAGTAATAATATGGTAGGAGCTAAGTTAACTGCTACACCTAAGCTCTACACCAAAGGTCAGAGGACAGTGCTATACTAAATGACAAAGAGAAGGAGCAAAATATGGTCTCAGGTACTGAGCCCACCCAAAACAAATGCAGGAGGCACTAGAATTGAAGAAATTGGAAACCACACTCCTGAAATCTCTGAAATAATAATGCCTAAAGTAAAAAAAATAACTGAAGAAAAGTATAGAGGATATTAGATCAAAAATAATCACCAAAGTAAAAAAAGAAATTATAACTATAATGAAAGAATTACTAAGTACTTCTAAAGTAGGTGCTGATTTAAAAAGTAGAGAATACAAAAAGGCTGGAATCCTTCTATGAGCAATATAGGAAAGAAATAGAATGCATGAAGCAGATTCAAAGAGATATATAGGAAATTAAAATCTCAATCAC
>NW_004524848.1:1689514-1690936 GCF_000260255.1 Octodon degus | reverse complement strand
CTTTTGACACAGTCCAACACTTATTCATGTTCAAAGTCCTACAGAAAGTTGGAATAGATGGCCTCTACTTCAGTCTGATAAAAGCCATCTATGACAATCCAACGGCTAATATAATTCTAAATGGGGAAAAACTGAAATCTTTTACTTTCATATCAGGTACAAGACAAAGATATGCTCTATCACCACTCCTGTTCAACACTGTTCTGGAATCATTAACTAGAACCATTGGACAAGAGAGAGAAATAAAAGGAAAGAAGCTCCTAAAAATCATAAACAAATTCAGTAGCATAGCAGGATACAGAGTCAGTACCCAAAAGTCAATGGCATTCCTCTACACAGATAACAAACACACTGAGAGAGAAATTAGAGAAACAATGCCTTTTACAATAGCACCATTGAAAATGAAATACTTAGTACTTAATCTAATGAAGTAAAAGATCTATTCAAAGAAGTAAAAGATCTATTCAGTGAAAATTACAGTACTCTTAAAAAAGAGATCATAAAGAATTTCAGAAAATGCAAAGATATTCTTCTCCTGGATAGGAAGAAACAACATTATGAAGATGGCCATACTCCCAAAGTTGTTATACAGATTTAATGCAGTTCCTATCAAAATACCACCAGCATACCTCAGAGACCTAGAAAAATCACTCCTAAAATTTATTTGGAGCCAGAAAAAAAGCTAGAATAACAAAGCAACAATGGCAACAGTGGCAAATATCCTGAGCAACAATGGCAAAGCAAGAGTCATTACAATCCCTGACTTGAAATTATACAACAAAGCTACTGTAATAAAATCAGTATGGTATTGGCAAAAAAAAAAAATAGAATGAGGATCAGTGGAATGGATTAGAAGATGCAGATACAACTACAAACACACTCAGCCATCTTATCTCTGACAAAGGGGCTAAACACGTTTATTGGAAGAAAGATAGCTTTCTAACAAATGGTGCTGGAAAAACTGACTTTCTACATGCCGAAAACTAAAACTTGGTCCAGGTCTATCGCTATGCACTAGACTAAAGTCAAAATGGATTGAAGATCTAAATATTAAAACAGAAACACTAATCTCCTGGAAGAGAAAGTAGGTAAAAATCTTGAAGACATAGTGATAGGCAACATTTCATGAACAAAAATCAAACTGCACAGGAAATACTTGAAAGAATTAACAGCTGGGACCTCCTCCTATTGAGAAATTTCTGCACATCAAAAGAAATTACCAACAGAGTGAAAAGACAACCCACAAATTTGGAAAAAATCTTAATAAGCACTCAAACCAGGGTCTTCTTTCTCAAATTTATAAAGAACTAAAAAACAAGGGCCAAAGCAATGGCCGTGATTCATCCACATGGCTGCACTGACAAAGGTTCTACAATCTGAGGTACAGGATCTCAGGATAAATCCTGAGGGCATTTCACTGAC
>NW_004524848.1:1687744-1688929 GCF_000260255.1 Octodon degus | reverse complement strand
AAAAAAAAAGGGCCAGCCAAATAGCTCAGAAGATTAAAGCCCTGCTTAGGTAGATGCAGAGGCAGAAGGTTCCATCTTTGGTCTGTTGTGCTGGTTCCACCCCCAGGGTACACTGAGACTATGACTGAGACTGGGTGTGGTAGCACATGCCTGTAATCCCAGCACTTGGGAGGCTGTAAACAGGAGGATCTTTATGAGTCCAATCTACATGGTGAGATCCTGTGGACCCTGTACTAAATACAAAAAAAAAAAAAAAACCTAAATAAAGAAAAATAAGAAAAACATTAGGGCCCCAAAATTTAAAGACCCAATCCAAAAATGGTCACCCAAGATGAACAGACATTTCTCTGAGAAAGAAATACAAGAGGCAAACAAATACATGAAAAAATGCTCCATATCACTAACCATTCATGAAATGCAAATTAAAACAACATTAAGATACCATCTCATCCCAAAAACAATGACTATCATAAAGAAATCAACCAACAACAAATGTTGGAGAAGCTGTGGGGGTGGGGGAGGGGAAGGAACCTTTCACCACCACTGGTGGGAATGTAGATTGGTGCAACCATTATGGAAATCAGTATGGAGACCCTTCAAAGAACTAGAATGGGAAATCCCATTCAATCCAGCTATCACCCTGCTAGGAATTTTCCCAAAGTAACTGAAAACATATCATAGTGATATATATGTGCCTACACTCATGGCAGCACAATCTGTAATATCCAAATATTGGAAACAACCAAAATGCCCATCACCTGAGGAATGGATGAAAAAGATGTGGTGTTTTTATACAATAGAGTATTACTGAGCTATAAAGAAAAATAAACTCAAAGCCTTTATATGTAAGTGGATGCACCTTGAAGCTATACTCATAAGTGGAATAAACCAAACCCACATATATAAATATCATATTGTCTCCCTAGTGTAAGAACTCAAAAGAAGAAATAAAAATTGAAAGGTATAACATAGTTAAAGGTAAAGAGAAAGCATAAGGATTAAACAATGAAGAGAGAGAAAGGAGAAAAATTAGGAAATATGGCAGG
Source organism: Octodon degus (assembly GCF_000260255.1). Classification (NCBI taxonomy): domain Eukaryota; kingdom Metazoa; phylum Chordata; class Mammalia; order Rodentia; family Octodontidae; genus Octodon; species Octodon degus. Next base: position 1,687,883 of record NW_004524848.1, on the reverse strand, counting down.
ACAAAACCATACATTTATGTAAATAAGATTGTTAAGGCAATGTTTCTAAGAATTTCCATCAGGTGTTTGAAAATATCAGTTAATGGGTAGAATTCTCACCCTTATGGACTCTATATGCTGATATCTGTGAACTAAGCAA
>NW_004524848.1:1682115-1687644 GCF_000260255.1 Octodon degus | reverse complement strand
AAATGATATAAAGAGAATATGGGCAGAAGTAATAGCAGAAAACTCCCCAAATATGGGGAAACAATCTAACACTCAGTTAACTGAACCATATAGAACTCCAAATAACATCAACTCAATTAAAACCACATCCAGACATATAATAATCAAAATCCCAGAAATAAAGCACAAGAACAATATACTGAAAGCCACTAGAGAAAAGTAACAGATCACATGTAAAGGAAAACCCATCAGAATAATGGTAGATTTTTCTTCATAAACGATCAAGTCAAGAAGAGCATGGAGGAAAGTACTTCAAGTCCTGCAAGAAAATAAATTCAAACCCAGACTGATATACACTGCAAAACTCTCCTTCAAGTTTAACAGGGAAGTGAAATATTTCCATGACAAAGAACAACTAAAGAATTTCATGATGACAGAGCTAACCCTACCCAGACTACTAAAAGATATTTTAGAGAGGGATCAAAACAACCCTAACTCCACAAATGAGAATGGAAAGAACCCACAAACTAGGGCACACATTTAAACACAGGAAAAATAGGTAACCAACAACAAGAAAACAACATGTCAAACATAAGTGAATACATCCCAGTTATATCCATGTATATGGACTCAAATCACCATTTTAAAAAATAGGCAGAGTGGATTAGGAAGCAAAATCCAACAATATGATTTATACAAGAAACACACTTAACTCATAAAGAAATTCACAGGCTGATGGAAAACAATACTACATGCCTCAGGATCTCAGAAAAAAGCAAGGGTAGCAATCCTGTTTGCAGACAATCTGAACTTCAAAAATGATCAAACAAAATAAAGAATGCCACTACATACTGGCTAGGAAAAAAATACAAGAGGAAGAGGTAACAGTCATATATATGTATGCACCAAACATGGGAACACCCACTACATAAGACAAATAAACATGGACATGAAAAATATAATATCCAATATCATAATCTTAACAGGAGACATTAATACCCCTTTATCCATAAAATATAGGTGAAGCAGACAAAAAATTAGTAAAGAGGTAGCAGAACTCAATCAGACCTTTCAAAAAATGGACTTAATGGACATATACAGAGTGTTCCACCCAACCACATTTGAATATACATTCTTTTCAGCTGCACGGGGGTCATTTTCTAAAATAGACCACATACTAGTCCATAAGTCATGCTTAAGTATATGCAAGAAAACAGAAATTATCCCATGCTTATTATCGGACCACAGTGCAATGAAACTGGAAATGAATGAAAAAAGAAACCACATAAACACATAGAAATTAAATAACACCCTCCTAAGCAACCAATGGGTTACAAAAGAAATTGAACACTATCTACAATTCAGTGGAAATTCAAACACAACTTATTGGAATCTGTGCGAAGCAATGAAAGTAGTTCTTAGAGCGAAATTTATAGCTTTAAACTCACACATTAGGAAAACAGAAAGGGAACAGATAAATATGCTAATGCTGCACCTCAAGTGTCTAGAAAAAGAGCAAACCAAGCCAAAAGCCCAAAGAAGGGAGGAAATTATAAAGATTAGACCAGAAATTAATACAATTGAGACAAAGAAAATAGTACAAGGAACTAATGAATCAAAAAGCTGGTTCTTCAGAAGATTAAATAAAATTGATAAGCCCCTAGTTAACCTTGTCAAAAAGATGAAAGAAAAAACACAAATTCAAGCCATAAGGAATGAAAATTGTGAAATTACTACAGACCCTGTGGAAATTCAGAAGATCATCAATAGCTACTTTGAAAATCTTTACTCTCACAGAACTGAAGAAATGAATAGATTTTTTAAAAGGTACAAATTACCAAAACTGAATCAGGAAGACATAAGAACTCTCAATATTTTGGCCAGCCCAGCCCAGGCCTGGGAAATGTGTGGGAGCGCTTCTGGCTTCCCTGTGCCTATGGGACCTCTCAGGACCAAAACTCAAGCACGCTGCGTGAGTAAGAACATCTCGCCCTCGGGACCCCTCGACACCTCTGGAGGCACCACCCCCAAGGCCGCCAAATGAGTGATAACTTCTGTGATGCTCTCGGGACTCCCAGATTCAGCCCAAGCCCAGACCTGGCTCATGTGTGGGAGAGCTTCTGCACTCCTCTGTGCCCCCTGGGCCAGGAGCACCACAGAGGGGCACAACTGGTTCACTGTTGTGCCACAGGGGCACAACAGGTTCACTTCTGAGGCCTGCAGCAGGAAGCAGCTGAACATAACAGCTAGATCCAAGCCAGGCATAAATGGACAAACTCAAAATTAATAGATCTACATCCGAATTTCAGTAGGTGCTAACGTCATAACTGAACCAAAGCTCTACACCAAAGGTCAGAGGTCAGTGCTATATGAAATGATAAAGACAAGGAGCAAAATGCAATCTCAGGCCTTGAGCCCACATAGAACAAGTGTAGAGGACACTAGCTCAGGTGAAATATATGAATTAATACCATCAGGAGTAAAGAAACAAGAGCAGAAAGATATAGAGGAAATCAAAACAGAATCAATTTCTCAAATAAAAAAAAAAGAAATCTCTGAATTCATAGCATCTAAAGTAAAGAATCAAGTATAGAAACATGAAGGAAACACAAAGCCCACCCAGAACAAGTGCAGAGGACACAAACTAGGTTGAAATGTATGAATTAATAGGGTTGGAAGTAAAGAAACAACAGCAGAAAGGTATAGAGGAACTCAGAGCAGAATTAATTTCTGAAATTAAAAAAGAAATCTCTAAACTATAGCATCTGAAGAAAAGAATCAAATACAGAAACATATGGAGGAAACCCAACTGAAAAAACTCTGCAGTACAATAATTAATAACTTCTTCTAAAGAAGACATTGATAAAAAAAAAAGAGAGATTAGAAAAATGATGAATTCCTTCAATGAGCAATACAGGAAAGAAATAGATCGCATGAAGCAGAGTCAAAGAGATAGAGAGGAACTTAAAATCTCAATCACAAGCTTGCAAAACCATTTGAGTGAAAGTGAAGACAGAGTTTCAGATCTTGAAGATGGTGGTGCAGCTAGTGAAAAGGTCAGAAAGGATCTCTTAAAAACAACTAAGATGCAGGAAAAAATAATCCATCACCTGCAAGATGATGAAAAGATGAACAATGTGAGATGAATAGGCATCAATGAGAAAGATGGAGACAATACAAATGATATAAAAAGAATATGGGCATAAGTAATAGCAGAAAACTTCCCAAATATGAGGAAACATTCTGACAATCAGGTAACCTGAGCATACAGAATGCCAAGTAACCTCAACCCAATTAAAAACACACCGAGACATATAATAGTCAAGATCCCAGAAATTCAGCACAAGAATAATCTACTGAAAGCCACTAGAGGAAAGAAGCAGATCATATTGAAAGGAAAACCCATCAGAATTACAGTCGACTTCTCTTCACAAATCATGAATGCAAGAACACAGAGCAGAGTACTTCAAGTCCTCTATGAAAACAAATTCCAGCCCAGACTACTATACCCTGCAAAACTCTCTTTCAAGTTCGATGGAGAAGTGAAATATTTCCATGACAAAGAACAACTAAAGTAATTCAGGAAGAAATCATAAAGATTAGAGCAGAAATTAATTCAACTGAGACAAAGAAAATAGTTCAAAGAATTACCGAATCAAAAAGCTGTTTCTCTGAAAGATTAAATAAAATCAATAAGCCCCTAGCTAACCTCATCAAAAAGAGATAAGAAAAAATTCATATACAAGCAGTAAGTAATGAAAAGGATGTAATCACCACAGATTCAGTAGAAATTCAGAAGATTATCAACAGCTACTTTGAGAATCTTTACACTCACAGAATAGAAGACAGATGAAATGGATGGATTCCTAGAAAGGTACAAATTACCAAAACTGAATCAAGAAGATATAAACAAAACACCCAATGAAATACAAAATGTCATAAAAAGCCTGCCGACAAAAAACAGTCCAGGTCCTGATGGATTTACAGCTGAATTCTACAAGAAATTTACAGAAGATATAATCTCTATACTCTTCAAACTCTTCAATGAAATTGAAAAGGAAGCAGTTCTTCCAAAATCATTCCTGGAAGCAAGAATTATACTGATACCAAAACCAGGGAAAGACACAACTAAAAAAGAGAACTACAGGCCAATCTCCCTCATGAACATAGATACAAATATCCTCAATAATATCCTAGCAAATAGAATACAGCAAATCATCATGAAGATCATACACAATGAACAGGTAGGATACATCCCAGGGATGGAAGGATGATTCAATATTTGAAAATCTATAAATGTAGTACACTATATCAATAGAGCACAATCTAAAAGCCACATGATCATCTCAATTGATGCAGAAAAAGCTTTTGACAAAGTCCAACACTCATTCATGTTCAAAGTCCTACAGAAAATTGGAATAGAAAGCCCTTACTTCAATTTCATAAAAGTCATCTATGACAACCCAACCGCTAATATAACTCTAAATGAGGAAAACCTGAAATCTTTTACTCTCAGATCTCATACAGGACAAGGATGTCCTCTATCACACCTCCTGTTCAACATACTTCTGGAATCATTAGCTAGAGCTATTAGACAAGAGAGAGAAATAAAAGGAATAAGAATAGGTAAAGAAGAAGTTAAATTATCATTCTTTGAAGATGACATTATACTTTACTTGGAAGACACAAAAAACTACACGAAGAAGCTACTAGAATTGATAAATGAATTCAGTAGCATAGCAGCATACAAAGTCAATACCTGAAAGTCAGTAGCATTCCTTTACATAAATAACAAATACACTGAGAGGGAAATTAGAGAAATAATACCTTTTACAATAGCACCGCCAAAACTGAAATACCTTGGAATTCATCTGACAAAACAAGTCAAAGATCTTTTCAAGGAAAATTACAGTACTCTTAAAAAAGCGATCATAGAGGATTTCAGAAAATGAAAGATATTCCCTGCTCCTGGATTGGAAGAACCAACATTGTGAAGATGGCCATACTCCCAAAATTATTGTGTAGATTTAATGCAATCCCTATCAAACTACCACCAACATAACTCACAGACCAAGAGAAATGGTTCCTAAAATTGATTTGGAAGAAGAAAAGACCCAGAATAGCAAAGGCAATCCTGGGCAATAAAGACAAGACAGGAGGCATTCCAATTCCTGACTTGAAATTATACTACAAGGTCACTGTGATAAAATCAGCATGGTACTGGCAACAAAATAGACCTGAAGATCAATGGAATAGATTAGAAGATGCAGAGGCCTCTACGAACATACCAGCCACTTGATCTTCGACAATGGGGCCAAACATAATCTCTGGAAGAAAGACAGGCTCTTTAACAAATGGTGCTGGAAAAACTGGCTTTCTACATGCTGAAAGCTAAAACTTGACCCAGGTCTATCACCATGCACTAAGCTAAAGTCAAAATGGTTTAAAGATCTAAACGTTAAAACAGAAACACTAAATCTGTTTCTGTTTTAATGTCTTTTACACATAGGGGTAGGCAAAGAGTTCATCAACAAAAATCAAATTGCATGG
>NW_004524848.1:1649729-1674490 GCF_000260255.1 Octodon degus | reverse complement strand
TATACTGAGGACAGAAATGTGTAATACTAAAACCATGCTTGAAATACGTGTCATTTTGGTCTTCTAAATGAGTACTGCTTCTAATGTCCTATCAATTATTAGTATACTCTCTTTAAAGTTAATGTTTGTTAAAAAAAAAAGGTAATAAGAAGACAAAAAACAAATGAATAAGAACAATAAACCCACACTTGCTATCAAAAGAAAAAAAAATGCTATGCTCTAACAATGGAATATGGCATTACCCAATAGATGAGATCATATTCATAAAAAGTACTTGTAAGTACTTACAAATACTTTTTATGACTTGTACATGACATACATATAAAGGTCTATTATGTGAATAAAATCAAAATTAAAATGATATGAACGCATTTACTGATTTTATTGTTTTTGCAGTGCTAAATATTGAACCCAGAGTCTCTCACATGCAAGGCAATTGCTCTACCACTGAGCTGCACCCCCAGCCCCTAATTTTGAAATTTAAAAAGTGGTAGTACACCTTAAAATGGTAGATATCAGAGGTAAATTTGGAAAAAAAGAAAAAAATAGGACTTTAATAGTTATTATTTAGGTGTCTTTCTGTTTTTTATGCAAGTTCATAGCTGTCAATGTTTGAGTGAGAGAGACATGAGAAGAAGACTCCCGGTCTTCCAGAATAGTAAAAAAACTGTGTGTGTGTGTGTGTGTGTGTGTGTGTGTGTGTGTGTGTGTGTAAAGGTGTATAAAGGCAGCAAGAGGAAAAGAAAGGCACATACTGGGGAAGGAAAAGAAAAACCATAGTGGGAGAAATCGCACATAAAATGGTGAAGCTGCAGATGTATTACAGAAATCATCATGACGTGTTCTCCTTCAAATGTTTTAGGAAATGGACACAAGAAATGAATCTGCATTAGATAAAAGCAAAAAGATTTGGAACAGGTGGGAGTGTAGCCTTTTGACCCCCAAAGCTTCCTCAATTAATTTACAAACAGCCACAATTTGGCTACTAAAAGAAATGCCCAACTATGCATGGCTCTTATTCTTTTATTATATTCATGTGATCATATAGATAATACATTGTGGAGAGCATGAATGTAAAAGACAGTGGGGTTTTAGAAAATATTTCATGCATGCATTTTATTAGAATGTCACTCAACACCAAGATATGTGATTATGATCTTCTCACAATTACTCCAACATAGTCAAACCCGCACTTACATCAGCCGTAGGAGATGGTACACACCAAGTAATACTTTGGTAAAGTGTAAATTAAAATTATTAAATACACCAGAGCCCTTCAGTAGAAATTAATTGGGGGCCTACCAGGCTGTTAAGTTCTCTAATGGCAGATGAGTTACTCTTAGAGGTGGAACCTGCCATCCACCAACAGACAGCTGCAACCATCTAACAATCAACAGGAGTTGCCAGACGCTCAGCAGGCCTCATCACAAGACGTCAAAAACAATACAAAGGCCATCACAATTTGGCTGAGTCACCTTGCAAAGACATGACATATTTTTTTTTTTCTGCTGAACTCATCCATTCAAGAGAGTTTGTGAAATAAATGGTAACCCAACCCCAAATCTCACGTTCCTCTTCACAGAAGTAGGCATATAGGAACTATTAAGTAACTAAAGGAAGATACAAATCACACTTGTATTTAACTGTTTAATGCAAAACTTTAACTCGCATAAACCCCCACCTTGAAGCACTTTCTTACTGTCATGTTGCCATGAACTTAAACCCCTGTCCATGCATACAAAGGAAACTTAGTGGTTTGATATTGAAGAGTTAGCATAGGTCTATTCTCTGCTAAAATTATTTTTAAAAAGATTTCACTTTTTAAAAACATTATTTCTGTACTTTATATACTACTGACTCTTCAAAGTAATTTATTTTTGAATGTTGAATTTGGAGAAAGTTGTTATCACAGAGTATAAAGAATCAAAATTCATCTCTAAGTGGATTTTTTCTAGCACAAAACCAAATTGAAACACTTCAGAAACACAAAGATCTTTAATAAACAGTAGATGGAGAGCAAGACTGCATTTATTCTTGAATACTTGGGGTAGTAAGAGTTATGCTTATAAAATACCAGAATGATTTAGGGATATTTCACTAAACAAATTTTGGCAAATAGTCTAGCAACACAGAAAACTTGTATACATAATAGATAATATGCAATATATTGTACTACATATAGATAAAAGGCAAACATAAATATAACTGTTGTATTGTACTATTTAATTTACACCATGTCTGTACCCACATGATAAGTTCACAGTTATATCTAAAAAACTGCATTTACAACAGTTCCCTTTTTTACTATTTGCATAATTTCTAGTAACAATCCTTACAGGTCTAATACATGTTTTTCTTTTAGAGATTATAATAATCTATATTTTAAAAATGTATTTTAATATCATGGCCCAAAGAATATAAACCCCAGTATATTTTATGGATAACTGGCTTAAGATTTGAGAACTTTTCCAGTAAAACAGCCAGTGCCCCCAAGGGTATGATCTTAAAAATTCCTTTGTCAATTTTCGCAATGTACCTCCTTCTACAATCACCTTCAGGCCTTTGAACTTGACAATATCACTCTCTTTTAGTTTTTAAATTTATAGAGAAAGAAATAATAATGTGAAGAATTCAAAACAAAAGTGAAATCTGGATCTTTACAATGCCATTTTTATGCAAAATCTTACAGGTTTTATTTTGCATGTCAGTTTCAAAATTCTGCTTTACTACTCAACATAAAAACATGTCTCTGAGCCAGGCACAATAGCGCATAACTGCAATCCCAGAACCTGGGCGGCTGAGGCAGGAGGATCATTGGGAATTCAAGACCAGCCTGGGCTAGTGAGCTCAAGGCCAACCTGAACTGCAAAGGGAGACCCTGTCTCAAATAAAATAATAAAATAAAAAGTCTCTGTTCCAAGTCTTGACTCATAATATCAAGAAAATCTCCCAATTCTGCTAATTTATGTTTTGGTTCTTCACTGCTCAGAGAACAGCAGAGTATATTCATTTCTATAATTTTGTCCTCTATGCACTAATTTCCATGAAAAAATATCTGAAATATTTATTCTAGCACTGTTTCTCAAAGGACAATTCCTAATTAATACAGGTAGGAAAAGTCAAGGCTTAGTTTCTTCTGTCCCGTCAGAAGTGAGATGCGAATATTGATACTTGGCCCTCTTTCTTCTAAAAACCTTTAAATAATATGTAAAGAAAAAAAATAAATCCTAAAAACTGACAGATGAAGTTATATACATCAATATTTCTTTCTTGGTTTCTTTTTCTTTTGTTTCTACAACAAAATTTCATGTCATACTTAACATTCAGTATTCTTATCAAATTTCATTTCATGTTCAAAGTATCACACAATAATGTAGTTTGTTTCTGGGTTATTCAGATATATTACCCAACATAAAATGTTTCCTATATCCATCCATAATCTATTTCCTTACCTGCCAATAACTAAATTCTCCATTGTAGGAAAATTGTCCCTTGTTTGTCAAGCATCTTGAGGGATAAATATATCAATAATTTAAAACTAACTGCTGAATGAGCTATACAAGGTTGTTCCCTTTAATTTTATATTACTCTAAAATATACATATATACACATCCCACATAACAAATTTACATAGTCTAAAAATTAACTGCAGATATAATTCCAAGTGCACATTTAGTGATTCACAGTTGAAAAGCAAACTTACATTCAGGTAAAAAGAAATATGGTCTTATATTCCTAAATTACACAGCCAGGCGAGATACAGAATGTTCTAACATTTCTTTTAGACATAATATTTCTCACTAGTCTTAGAATGTACAAAACCGGACATAAATCTCAAATTATTTATGTCAGCATCATCCCATGTAGTATTATTATTGCTGACAAATTATCCAACTTGCTCACTCTACACAAAAAATGATATGAACATACTATATGTAAACAAGCATTAGAGACAACAAATGGAAATTTTATACAAAATACATAACTTTGTATTGTTTTGACCAGAAAACCCTTAGCATGCACATTCTTTTTTTTATATTAAAAGTATACTTAACTACAGAAAAATAAAAGCAAGGGGAAAAGGGTGCTTTCACAACTATGCTGTCTATAAATAACTATACAACTTAGCGATGGCCTATAACCTTCACGAATTTCTTTTGCATGGTTACATTTACTAGGAAGTGGTCCAGAACACAGAATATGGTAGCAAAGCCCAGTTCTCACATTTACTCCTTAGCACATCATTAACTATAAACACTTGTAAGAAAGGCATAGTGCTGAGCCCCTGTCTAGTCCCAGCTGTTTGGGAGGGTGAGGCAGAAGGATGGCTCAAGCCCAGGAATTCAGGGCTAGTGAGGGCAATACAACGAGATGCCTTCTCACAAAAGGGAAGAAGGAGAAGAAAGAAAAGGGGCGGGCGGGGGGGCTGGAAGAAGGGAGGAAGACCTTTGTAGATCACATATTGAATAACTATCAAAATTGAGAAACAATTGAAGAACTTGTTTAAATGAATAAAAACCAGAAATGATCAAAGGAAGCCACAATTGCCTCTAAGTCTGAAAAAGTAGAAATTCATGTGAAAAGCTCTGAGCTCAGTCTCCAGCACCACAATAACAAAACAGACAACTAAAAACAACAAAACATAAAGGGAAAAATTTTAACATTTACCAAGTGTAACAAAACCACTGTCATTTGCCCCCTCAACACAGAAACTCCCAATAACTTCATTGCACATAAGTTTATACTAAGCATGAATGGTTGAAAATAAATAGAATGGGTACAGTATTTACTAAAAGCAACTATGTAAATAAATGCTTATTGACACTGACTTGGGTACTGAACTAGCCAGTCAGAGGGCCACTCTGACACAGGTGAACCTTTTGATCTGTCACTTCTTGATGAGTTCAGCCAACACTGTTGCACAGAAACTCCAGGTCCAGACCAGCAATCAGGCCCATCGGCCACTGGAGGCAAAGCTTCTGCTGAATGAGAAATTGATTTCGGAGTTCTTGTACTTTCCCCAGGCACCAAAAGGCACTACTACTGCAGTACTGTTATCTTCAGTACCATACTGAATTGCCTGCAAAGTTTGCCAGGAAGAAAGAGAAAAGCATTAAAGTTCAGAGTCTGTACAAAGACAAATCATTCATTCCCTGGAAGCCAGGCTGGTTTTATATATAATTACTAAATGCAATTGTTTAACCATGGTTTGTGATTCTTTCACCTTGTTATCAATGTCCCAGAAGATCATCAAATCACACATGGAATAAGAGAAGACCCAAAATGATCACAGTCACTACATTCTACTGTAATGACCTTCATAAGAGAAACACTGTGGCTGACACACAGCTCCTGAAGAACATTCATGCAGAGCACTTACTGTGGAACCTAACGCACAGTAGAGTGGATAACTATCAGCTCTTGCCAGCAATTCTGCTTCTAGGAATTTAGCCTAAGAAATTAAAAATCTAGGAAATGATGTGCAGAAAGATATTACTTCAGGATTGCTTATTATGTTCCTTATAAAATGTAAATGTGAGGATAAACTAATTTCCCACAGGAAGAAAAATATACATCCATTTTAAGAACTAGTTCAAATAGCAAGTGACATGGTCAGTATTGTAAAAGTGCTTGTAATTATACTATCAAATGTATTTCAAAACACCTCACATCCCTAAGCCAAAACTGTAAAGGAAAAGAATAATGAAAGTATCTTTTGTAAAATGCTTCAATAAGTGAAAAATTTTTACAAATTGAAAGACAAAAAACTTATAGTATTGAAGAGCTATTGTAAGGGCCAGCCAGATAGCTCAGCGACTAAAGTGGCACCTTAGGCAGAGTGCAGAGGTGGTGGGGGGGAGTTTCGATCTCCAGCATGTTGTGCCAGGCCTGCCCCCAGGGCATGCTGAGATGGCAATGGAGACTGGGCATGGTGGCGCGTGCCTGTAATCTCAGCGCTTGGGAAGCTGAAAACAGGAGAATCACTACAAGTCCAATGTGTGTAGTAAGGCCCTATAGATCTTCTACCAAATACATTTTAAAAAAGAGCTATTGTATTTAATATAGAGGAGGGTCTTATAATGAAAATAAAGTAATAGGCAAAGAGAAAAAAGAATACAATGACTAATAAACTTTGCTAATTGTTAACTCCACTAATCAAAACAATGCATACCTAAACACTAAAAGCTTTGTTTTTTCCATCTGCTACACTAGCAAAAAAAAAAAAAAAAAAAAAAACCTTATGAGAATTTGAAAAAACACAAAGTGTTGCACACGTTCATGAGACTGTCAATTGATTCATTATTCCTGGAGAGCCATTTGACATATACTGCTCAAAGCTTTAGAATACTGTGTATCCTTCTATCTACAGATTTTGTTTCTAAGAATTTTACCTAAGAGAATATAGCTATAAAGGTAGATATGCATGGATTAATGCAAGAATGTTTATTAGCCTGTTCTCTACAATATGGAAGAGTAAACATAAAACTAAATTTGCTCATTAGGAGAACTGTTAAATGAATCACTTTACCCTAATAGGACAGAATACTATATAGTCTTTACAAATATCCCAGCCTTTGTGACTTAGAACACATATCTACAAGATGAGAAGTGAAATTAAAAAAGAATTCTGTGGAATTGGGCCTATTTCCTCAATTTTGTAAGCTCCCAGTTATATTGGTTAAATGTAGACAATATAGTATCTAAATGAATAATTTATTCATGATTATGCTTGCCCCTCTGTTTCCAAACAGATAATGTTTTATGTTCTGTTCTACTTACAAATATTAATACTTAAAAAATTGGGCCAAATTTGTACCTCCTATCAAAATGTACATATTTGAAATGCAAAGATAACTATTGAATTAAAGCATGACCAGGAATGGTTATAACTTAAAACTATAGTCTAGCAGAAAAGAATACTGAACAATACAGCAACTTTTACATGTTTTTTAATGGATATTACACAGCTTTCAGATTTTATCCCTGAGTGACAATAATCCTATCCATGCACCTTTCTGTGGTTCTATCTTTTTCATATCGTCATTTTTAATAATTAGAAGTTAAACATGGTGTAGTGTTTCCCATGTTGTATATTTTCTTAGAGCAGTCCAATTCAGTGATCAAGTCCTTGGACTTGGGGATATTGGTTGACTGGGTTTGAAGCCCAGCTCTGTAACATAGGGTCTATACCTCAGATTTCCTCCTCTGGGAAAAGCTCCAACATCGGGGTTATTGTGGTCCTTACTTGAGTTAATATATGGGAACAGAATAATATATGACACAAAATGATATTAGTTTACTATTTTTAAAACTGATTATTGATGTCACTATCATTTCAAAATCAAAAAGTAAACAATATGGCATTTCTACAGTCTCTTAGTTTTAACTACTTGGGCAAATGTAAAACTTTGCTAATTGGAAATACTATGGAATCAAGTGTGAAATTCATTGTGATGTTTAAGCTACAACACAAGATTTCAAAGAAATTTCAAGCTTGTAGTATCCACTTTAGGCTGCATGGAGACCAGGTGCCCATGGTTGTCTTGTACCTTCCTCCCTCCCTGGGGACATCCTAGCAGAAGTTCTGCTATTATCACCTGTTCGGTCACTGCATGAGCCGCTTCAGTAGGATCATGGCACTGATTGACAAAGTCACAAATCTCTTGACTGTTCACCATGAAGTTAATTCCATCTGTGGTGAGGACGAGGAAGCTGTCGTCAGCATGCTGTATCTGCAATCAGAACCAAATGCTTCTGAACACAGACCCGACTCTGACCTAGAATAGTCCTGACAATGGAAGATTTTATGTATTTTGCTGAGTGATCTGTTTGTAGGCAAAGAGCAGAAATGCAAGAAGCATCAACCACCACCAAAGATAAGCCAAACATTTATTTGTAAAGGAAAAAGCCGGGTAGACAAATGATGCAACCAGAGTTTAAATTCTATTTTGTTCATTCAAGTGAGCATACTTTTCAGCGCTAAAGTCATGAGCCTTTGCATGCTTCAGACCCCTGCATACTTCAGATCTGTTTTCCTTGTAAAATGAGGATAGTAGTACTTCTTTTGGACCAAACCTGTCAAATAGCAGGTATCATAAGCATTTGTAACATAAAATGAATATAAGTGAGAGGTCTACTAAGAAACCATTCATGTAACTAATGCACAAACATTTGCTGTCATTATTGAAAGCTGCTATGTAGTAAGTAAGTTGCCTTAAGGGTTTCACAGAAGCAAATATCAGATCATAGACTGGCTGTGCCCTGGGACAATGCAAGGTAAGAAAGGCAGTAGGCCATGGAAATAGAGGTAGGCAGTCATTCAGGTAGGTGGAAAAGGGAAATCAAGGGCAGCTCCAAGCTGGGATGACACCAAATGACCGGGTACAGCAAAGAAAGGGCAACAGAGCCACTCTACCAAAATTCCACAGCTAGGGTGAAACAAAAACCAAAGACTTCATAGCATAGCAGGCCAGGAAAATAGTATCTTATTTTATCTGAAAATTTATCTACCTTTCTATCAATTGCTGCCCTTTGAAAAATAATTTTGGCTCAGTTACATCTTCCAAAAAGCCTGCTTATTCATTCTTTGTACATGCATTGAGGACTTGCAAGTCCTTTCTTACCTTAATCCTCTTTGTTTCAGGTTCTGCTATCACACCACTGGTTTTCAGGTCCAAATCTCCAATACTTCTTGTCATTGCAAGCCTTCCATTCACATGAGGCTGTCCCACGCTATTCCAAGCCACGAAGCCACCACATTTCTTGATCCTGATCAAGAAAAAGTTAAAAGTCTAAAGACATGATTGCAGAAAACTAAGTCTCTGTTCATTTTATACATGACATCAACTTGAAAATGTAAAATTTTGGCTGGGAATATAGCTCTGTGGAACAGGACTTGCCTAGCATATATGAAGCCCTAGGCTTGATTCCCAACACCACAAAAAAGTGCCAAACTTCATTTTGGATGGATGTGGTAGTTGGTGTACAACTGTAATCTCAGTTACTTAGGAGGCTGAGGCAGGAGGATCCTAAATTGAAGCCCATTTTCAGCAACTTAATGAGAGCCTATTTCCATATAAAAAGTTAAAAAGTAGGGATCTACCTTAGTAAGAGGCCCTGGAATCAATCCACAGTACTGAATAAATAAATAATAATACTTCATCTCCTCTTGAACTATAAACATCCCCACAGAATGGTTCATGATTCATGGTGGCCTTACCTTTCTTTTTCATCTTTTCTTTCCGGAGTATGATCAATGGTCAGTTTCATGGGTTTTCCTTTTCTACACAAAAGAGCCCGGCTGTCCCCAACACTGGCTACAACCAGTTCAATGCCGTCTCGCAACAGGGCTACTGTTGCAGTAGTCCCAGAGGATAGAAGAGTTGCTACAAATATTATAAAGAAGAGTATGAGTTAGTGAGAGTCAAATAACTGGATATAGAATTTTTATTACAAAATAAAACACAAGCATGATAAAACTAATGCTGAGATGTATCATTCTAATTTAACTACAGCTATGCAAATAAAATGCAAATGAGTTGTATAAATTACAGCATGCAGAAAAACAACTATTTAATTCAATAATAACAAGGCTCCATGCAAACAGAAAAGATTGCCAACTTACTTTTGTAAACAACACATTACTGGCATTTAAATGGCTTCTATTCATATAAAGTATAGCAGGGTTGAACTTATAATGATGACACTGTTGCATATAATTAGGTGTCAAAACTGAAGCATTAAAATTTAACTAGGCTGGCTACTATGGCATGATGATTTAGGTCTGCTGAACCCATTCAGACAAGCTGACTGTTTTACAATCATCTGATTAGTTTTTTCCTGTTCCAAAGTATAATAAGTTATGTCATAGGCCAAGAGATAGAGAGGGCCAACCATTTTCTTGCTTGCTTTCATTTTTTTTTTTTTTTTTTTTTTGGTGGTTTTGAGACAGAGTCTTGATATATAGCTCAGTTTGGGCTTAAGCTTACTATGTAACCCAAACTGACCTCAGACTCCTGCCTCAGCCTGGCAAGTACAAGACAAAGTCCTGTTCCACCATGCCTGGCTCAACCATTTGCTCTTCAATACTGATTTTATTTTCTTTCCTTCTACAGTTGCTAGACATGAAACAAAGATATAGCTAGGATCTCAGAATTAAATTAAATTCTCATTTCTCATTAACTCAGTGTAGTTAACACTATTAGCTCCAGAAGGAGCAAAGAGAGAGCCTGTGTCCAAGTGCTGGACAATGCTGCCAACTGTTACTTCTGTGGTCCTGCCCAGAGCATTCCAGACATATTAAATTTCTCTGACTGAGACCAAGTAAAATTCACTGTTATGGGTTTGAGATTGCCATTATTCAGTCCATCCAAATCAAATTGCATTTTTCTTTGATTTATTTTAACAGTATTTGCCCTAAGATCTTAACTGCTTGTTGAAAATAATAAAGTGCATTGAGCCTTGCTGAAAGTGAGAAACTAAAATTATGGGCTAAAAAATAAAGCAAAGTAGTGGGATAAATTGAAAAGATAACTTATTTAAAGCAGGTATTATCTCTAGTAACTGTTAATTCTTTAAAGCATTTAAAGAATTATTAAAGCATTATTCAGATGACCATCTAAGAATGATTTTGACTTTAAAGGTAAATTTAGGGAAAAATGTACTGTTGCTTGAGACTCAATATTTCCACAATTTTTTTTTACAAAGACAACTTCAAAAGCTTCATCAGTAACATATTTTGAAGGAGATATATAAATAGTTTATATATGCATACATAAATACATATCAATGGATTTTCCAAGTCAGGGTATTAAAATGCCTGCTTTAATCAGCAAAGTAAAAGAGAAAAACATGAATAAATTCTACTAAATCTTTCATAGTCAAGCTGAATTTATTTTACTGAGAATAACCAGTAAATATAGCTGTACTATCTTCCCACTTATCTGTTGATTTTGGAACTGTTGTGTCAAATTCATGACTGTTAGAAAGTATATACCAATGATGTTTATGTTGCAAAAGTTAACTTTTATCTTGAGATTAGACACTACACAAGGATGGAATTTTTACATGCAATAGAATATTATTTAAACCAACCTAATTTTCAAAGAATTTAAATAGACAGGCAAAAGAACACAGGGATTTATTCAGATGTTACCTGTCCAGGGAATTATGTATTTTTTCCCTTTTGGCTATCTGTAACAGCTTTTTAAAAAGTCACCTTTAATTGACTATGACAAGACTGAATATTTAATAAATGAAAGTTTAGTGGTTTAGGTCTATAATTTGCAGCTCTCCAATTTAGGAACTTAAAAGAATTTGAGTTTTTATCCACTCACCTCCACAGTTCCAAAATCCCAGAGTTAGGGAAAAGTTTCAAAACTAACTGTTGGATTCTGATTTGCTAAGCATCTAAGAATATAAATAGTAAATCAACATTTATTTTCATTTAACATTTAACATAGAAGCAAAAAATTCTCACTTTTCTGGGCTAATAAGAAAACTATAAAACTAAGACATCTTTCAATAAGTTCTTAACACTCACTGGGCAATCTACTGCAAGTCATCTCAACTAATGGGACAAAGAGGATGTGGGAACCTTCCAGTAGTCCAGGCTAGGAAGTGCTGGACTCCTTCACCTGAGACAAAATTAAGCAGATCCCTCTTTCCACTGAAGCCCAGCAAATAGTGTCCACGGGCTCCAGGTCTAGAGCTGGTGACCACGTACAGTTCTCTGCCACAAATAACACGCACAGAGGCAAATAGGAAATTCACCCAGGAATTTTATTCAAACATTACAAACCTGCAACACAGGGGAGGGCAGAGAAAGAGCTGCAAAAAAGGGGAAGGGTTTTTATTTTGGTGAAAATTTCACTAACAAATTATATCATATTCCAGGAGTGCCAAATTAATGACTTGAAAACTCAGGTTGCTCAAGTTGCTATTATTTTATAGATGAGTCTTTTTCAAAATCACATATCACTAATTTTTTTCTTAGTCTTCCCATGTAGGAAGAAACTATAGGCAAATGAATCTGTACCAAAATAACAATGGCAACATATGTACATCTGTGCACATGCATTCTCTCTCTCTCTCTCTCTCTCTCTCTCTCTCTCTCTCTCTCTCTCTCTGCCTCTGTCTCTCTCTCACTCTTGCTCTCGCTCACTCTTACTCTCACTTTTACATAGTTGGTCTTGTATACAGTAAATATGCATAATTACTGAGTTAGAAAAATGCACTGTAAATTTGTTTGGTAGCAACATCAAAGTTGTCCCAATAACAAAACAATATATCCCTTGGGTCAGCACTACATGATCTGTATCAGACAGGCAGTACACAGAGGATGTGAACTACAGTATACCACCAAATTACTGGCATTTATATATCCTCCCTTTTCCCAGGGAGGAATCAAAGCCACTCCTGTGCCAAACACAGGCTTAACACTTGTTAATGGTGTACAATGCGGGGATTTAGAAACAATGTTTCAGTAGAATGATTAATTTCAACTCATTTAAATAAAGGCTACCAAGGCTCTTGAGCCTAACATGTTTATAATTGATAGAATTCATAAGATAAGTATTTCTGCAGCTCTCTCTTTTCCCCAGTGTTGCAGGTCAACACAACAGAAGAAAAATGATTACAATTTTGAACAGCAACCTAAAGGTAAAACTATACTTTTCAAAATATAACAAGCCAGATAACTATTTATTTGTGTACTATAAACAGTATTAGAGGCTGAACATCTCCATAATTATTAAAAAATGGATGTTCTAAACATGCATGACTTCATAAACACCGAAACCAAAGTAATGAATGAACCGAAGCAGTAAGAGCACAATAAGAACTTCTCTTTGATGTCACCCCTACATTTTTTTCAGTTTGGTGATGCCTTTAGTAAGTAAGGGGTACTTGAAAATGTTGCAACAGGGACTGGGGGTGGGGGCACAGGTCCGTAGTCACACCACTCTGGGGTCTGAGGCAAGAGGGCAGCAAGTTAGAGCCCAGCCTAGACAACTTAGACCCTGCCTCAGAAATAAATAAATACATACATAAAGAAATAAATAAAATTATTTATGGGATGTAATTCAATGAGCAAAACCTGGGTTCAATCCCCAGTACTGAAAGAAAAAAAAAAGTTGTATGGGCTGGGCTGTACCTTGGTGATCATGTGTTTAAATGCCCCGGCTCAGTCTCCAGGACCACACACCCTAGCTACTTTTTAGTTTAACTTTTTCTATACATAAATCATAATACGAAGAGCAGCAGTGTTCCACTGAGAAAGCTGTGCCTCTGTTCATGTCTCTCGCTCTGTCAGAGCAAGGTTCCGCCTCCTGATCCATCCATCCGGCGGGCTGCTCTCAGAGCGTATGTTCCTATCACAAATTGAATGCTAAAAAGTTCAAAGATGGCAACAGGAAAGGGCTGGGATCAGTGGCTCAGTGGCGAGCGCTTTGAAAGGCTCAGTACTTAAAAAAATAAAATAGCAAGCCCGAGTCCTTGACCTGACCAGAAAGGTCAGTTGTGAAAATGGGCCTAATGCCAAAAGAAAAGTTGAAAGGAAGTAGACAGGGAAAATTATGGAACCACAGGATTTTTCCAGGCTAGTATTGGATGGATGGATATATATATATATGCTAAAAAGGAATACTATCCACTCTTATAATACTGATACTGCTTTAGTTCTTATTAAAAACTTCAATTTTTTTTCAATTTAAATAACCTTGAAATCTATAATGACATAGGTTTGAGGGGTTTTGTTTTGTTTTGTTTTGTTTTGGCCAGCTCAGTCCTCCTTGAGAGTGGGGCTGGCACAGCATGTGATGCCAGGGATTGAACCGCAGTCCCCTGCACCTGCCAAAGCTTGCCTAACCAGCCACTTTAGACCACTGAGCTATCTCTCCAGACCCGGTTTCAGGGGTTTCTGTCCAAAAATTAAAAAGTTAAAATATAGCATTTTACATTTAGTGACTTTAATATACTTGATAAAATAGGATCCAATACCAGAAGATAATTTTGCCATCTTTGAAAGATTGGGGACTAGGGAAATTGCTCAGTAGAATAAGTGCTTGCCTGGCAAGCACAGGGTCCTGAGTTCAATCCCTGGTAATGCAAAAAAGAAAAAAAAGAAAGATTGGGCAATTTATTAATAATGAAATTTTTTAATGTTCTCAAAACACTAATTTTTAAAAATGCAGACTAATGAATTTTAAGAATATATATAATAATATTTAATGACAATGCTATATTCTTATTCGCATACTAAGCATTATTCTATCTTGGTCTATTATAATTTCAAACAAATAGCTATTAAATAAAAAGCAACTTAAAAGATCTTTATGAAAGTTCTAAGATCAATACCTTAAAGCATATGACAGAGGAACTAAACTAAACAATATATTTTTATTTCATTAGTAGGAATGAATTACAGTTTATGATCAAATTCCCTGCACACCTGTTTGGCTATGTGAAGAAAGTAATCTATACAAAATTTCTTTTTAAAGTACACAAGTTAAATAAATACTCTAAGTTCAAAATTCCCTTGAATTATAATTTATTACTTAATAAATGAAAGAAGTCTTTTCAAATTTTAAACCAAATCTAATACTGATGATCCTAAGCATCAGCACTAATTGGATCCTTTTCATCGAGGCTGACTGCACCCATGAAAGATTAATGTGCCTGGCTGAGAGCCTTACACCAAGCTTCCCAGCCATTCCCTTCTCAGCCCTTGCCTTGCAAGCGGCAGCTGTTTGTGGGACAGCTGACACGCACCGCCAGCACAACACTGTTGCCCATAAACAACGTGGTGTGTGATGCAGTGAGACGCACAGCCAACCTGAGAATGGGTAAACTAAGAGCATACCAAAACTGAGTTATAAAATAAAACAAATTTATTTTCTCTTCCACATGTGTTGTACCCATTTGGAGCAAAAGCTCTCAATCTAATGCAAAATCTTCACCCTCTCTCACCGCCTATCTTATTAGAGGCTGTTCAGTGGAATGAAAGAGAGAAGACAAGAAGCATAAATAATGTAAAAACTAAAATAGAACAAAGGGAGAACAGATGAGAAGGCTTTTCTGAGGAGTATGATGGTAAGGTTCTCAAAAAAGAGCAGGAAAAGGCCGGGGTATAGGTTAGTGGTACAATGCTTTTGTAGCATGCTCAAATTTGGAAGGCTGGTACCGAGAGAGAGAGACAGAGAGAGAGAGAGAGAGAGGGAGAGGGAGAGGGAGAGGGTGAGGGAGAGGGAGAGGGAGAGAAGTAAGGAAGGAAGGGGAGGGGAGGGGAGGAGAAGAGAGGGGACAGGAGGAGAGGAGAGGAGAGAAAAGACAGGAAATACTGAGCCGGGAAGGTGGCTCAGTGGAATAAGCACGTGCCTGGCAAGTGCAAGGGTCTGAGTTCAATCCCTGGTTCTGCCAAAAGAAAAGGAAAGAAAAAAAAGAAATATCTTTCATTATGGTGATCAGAGCCATCCCAGAGTTACCTTCTCTTTTCCTCATCATTAAATACTCATGTGAGAAAGGCTGCACTGGGCCCCAGTGAAGCTCCAGCCCTAAAGTGAACTGACCTTTCTGTGTGCGTTTCAGCTCCTACCTGTGAAATGGAGAGAATTTCTATCCCTGTACATGCCAACTGAAAAACGTGAAAGTGATCATTTCTGTGGTATACATTTTTAAAAGAAAAGGATGAAATAAATGCATATTATTTCATGACTCACTTTCAAATTAGTTTTGGGGCATAGAATCTATGGCTGCTGCTTAAATTTTTCAGAATTAACATTATAAGCAAAAGATTTTGGCCAGCTAACTAGAAAACATTGGCTCAATTTTCCTGAAATGGTTTGGATAGATCTAATTAAAACCAGAAACATTTTATTTTCAAAATGTACACACACACCTTTTTAAATTCAGCTGGCAGGCTCTAGATTTAGCAAAAATAAAAGTAATCACCAGTTAACACAGAAAAGATGCAAGACGGAGCTTTAAAAAGTAAAAGGAAAATGGCTTCCCATTGCAAACTAATGCATATGAGCAATTTCCTCCCTATTAAGAATTGTTAGTGATTTTCTTGTTGGAACAATTACCATCCTCACTGGTAGATGAAATTCTCCAAGTATTTTAGTACTTGCTTATCAGATTCATCTGGAAAAATATTCTCAGGGCATGGATATCTTATTCATAAAGCAAGAGATCAAACAGATTAAAACATTTTAAAGTCTTCTTAAAGTTAAAAAAAATCTAATAGCAGAACATTAGGAGGTTCCCTTTCTGGAAAATTCTTATGTTAAAGTGAGGTACTGACATTTGTTTGTGTTCCAAACAGCATAGATAAAATCATCTCTATATAAGCTCCCTTATAATAAACATACATTAATAACCTCCCCTCATAGCTAGGTTGCTTCCTGTTTACCCTCATCTCCCCAAGACCTTGAGAAATGTGATTGCTTTACATACCATCAGCAGACAGGTGGGCATGACTTGCAAAGGCTTTATCTATTTCTAGAAAAGCCATGGTCAACACAGTTTCCAAGTTTTTCTCCTTAGGAAGCAAATCCCTTTGTAGAGAGGAAAGAGAGCCCAAAACAATCATTTTACCATAGATATCTCTCTTCTTGATCACTCTATACAGCCATATTTCACACAACAGACTTTTTTTGTGGGGGGGAAGGGTCTACAGGGTGTTTAGGGTCTCACTACTAGATTGGACTCATAGTGATCCGCCTGGTTTTTTTGGCAAAACCAGGGATTGAACTCAGGCCATTGTGCTTGCCAGGGCAGAACTTATTCCACTGAGATCCGCCTGTTTACAGCCTCCCAAGAACTGGGATTACAGGTGTGCACCACCATGCCCAGTCTCAACAGCAGTCTCAGCATGCCCTGAGGGCAGAGCTGGCACTGCAGGCCAGGGAATCGAACCCGCTGTCCCTGTGCCTGCTTGCAGACACTTTAATCTGCTGAGCAATTTGGCCATCCCAGACTTCTTAAAATTTATTTATTTGTTTTTGCCCATTTGTTTTTGGTATTAGGACAGAGTTCACAGCTTTATGCATGTAATAAACTTTTAATGGCACAAAAATCAAAGTCTGCCTGGTAATGTAGTCCAGTAGTAAACTACTAGCCTAGCATCAATCAATCAATTCCATCAGTCAAAATTTTTTTTTTGAGGTACTGGACATTGAACACAACGACTTTCCATAAGCTTGTCCCCCACCCCCTCTTTGATTTATTTTTTTTTTAAGGTGGGGTCTTTTTTTTTTGGCAGAACCGGGGATTGAACTCTAGTCCTTGCGCTTGCCAGGGAAGTGGTTATTCCACTGAGCCATTTCCCCGACCCCTAAGTGGGGTCTTATAATGTAGTGCTGGCTGGCAAATTCACTTATATATCCCAGGCTAACCTAGGATTTACAACGATCCTTCCACCTTAATCTCCCAAATGCTGAGATTATAGGCATGTTGGACCACCCCCACCCCCAGCCCCTTTTTATATTTTATTTTGAGAGAGGTTTGGTAAATTTCCAAGGCTGGACTAAAACTTTTGATCCTCCTGTCTCAGTGGACCAGAATGCTGGGACTGCAGACATGTGACAACACACCCAACTTCAAATGCCTATTGTTAAAGAATTAATTCTCACCACTACAGCCCTGTGAGATCAAGAGTTTCTTCACAGTATATTAAACCATTGAACTGTGCAAGGTGCTACGTGCTTGTAATCCCAGCATTGAAGGAGCCTGAGATGGGGAATCACAGGTCTAAGTCCAGGACTCAGTAACTTACCGAGACCTTGTCTCAAAACAAAAAGTTTTTAAAAGTCTAGGGAAGTAGTTCAGTATGAAGGCTCTGGGTTCAATCCCCAGTACTGAAAAAAGAAAAAAGAAAAAGAAAAAGAATTATACTACTGAGTTATTTTATATAGACCGAGAGAAATTATGCATAAATCAACTAATGAACAGTATAGCCAACTATGCACATTGAAGATGACAAATAATACAAGGTCACAACTCTATGATAGGCTCCCCTCCCATTAATTTTAGCAACAGTGATTCTCAAAACATAATAATACTGGGAGTAAAAACATTTTAAAGGGCCTCAAAATGCCCATATTAAAGGCATTTTCTTCACACTAATGCCACTGTCCAAAGATTTTTCAACCAATTCTCAAAGCTATTCACACCATGTATTGTCAAATCAAAAGTGATTGTACGTACGTAATACATTTCTTCATATGAGTATGACAGAAATCTGCAGCTGCAGGGCCCCCATGGCCATCGTACACTGCAAAGTACAGGACCTCCTCTGTCAGCTGAGCAAAGTCAAACCGATCTTCATTCTCTTTGCGTTTGCCAATATGGGAGGCGCAGCCCACATTTTCCAGGCTGATTTTGGGAATTGGCTTGCCGTATTTAATGCTGGGTGGCAGCAGAATTGGCTCATCAATGCGGTTATCCCAAATCCCAAAATTGTCCCAGGTGGCTGGACGCCCACTACCGTCAGGGTCAAACCGAGAACACCTGGACTCTGAGGTGGAGCTGTGACACGTGGGAATGAAGCGCCTGTCGTCCTGCAGCAGGCGAGAGCTCAGAAGTACTCTCCTTCTCACCTGGTTCCCAGTACTTCTAACCAGAGTAATCAAGGCTGCAGTTGACATAACTCCTCTC
Source organism: Octodon degus (assembly GCF_000260255.1). Classification (NCBI taxonomy): domain Eukaryota; kingdom Metazoa; phylum Chordata; class Mammalia; order Rodentia; family Octodontidae; genus Octodon; species Octodon degus. The sequence continues at coordinate 1,655,836 of NW_004524848.1, read as the reverse complement.
CCAAGGCTTCAGTAATGAGGGACAGGTCAGTGAACAATCACGGAATGTCTTCACAAGAAATGATACAACTGAGGAGAGAAAGGGACAGTCAATAATTTTGAATATAATTAGCATATTATTAGAAATTGCAAAGCTTCAACTTGTAATCACTCTAGGGTCTGGATAAAATTCAACAGTTTTTCTGGTGCTGGGGATTGAACCTAGGGCATTGTGCATGCAAGGCAAAAACTCTACCAGTGAGCCATATCCCCAGCCCTAGCAACTTTTATTTAGTGCTTATTTATTGTCATTCAGTTGATATGAGGCAGAGTAATCTCCTCAGAGATTCTCCCTTTCTAAGCAGCTCACTGGTGATAATAAAGCTGACAGGCTACACTTTGGGGTAGAAGGAATAAAAATGCAATTAACTTTTTTTCCTTCTTTAATTCTACTGCTCCAGAGAAAAGTGTAAATATTAAAAATAACAATGACAGCTCTTAAGAAAGAAAAATAAGAGAAAAAACTAAGTAATTAGATTGCATATGAAAGCCTGAGGCTTATATAATTTCCTTGAAACTATTTCCTTGAAAACTTATATAGTTTTCCTTGAAACTATTACTCTGCACACCTACATAAGTGCAAACAAAGCCTGTCTTGACATTGCAGGGTATTACCAGGGGAAATTCGTACAGGAAGGACTGTCTCTCTGGGATTTTCCAATATCAATTTTTCTAAGTAGAAACTTATTCCCATAGTAATCACTCTTTCTTTTTAAAATTGATTTATTAGTTATTCATTTTGCAATGCTGGGGACCAAATCCAGAGTGTCATGAGCGCTAGGCAAACACTTTACCATTAAGCCACATATATTTCCAGCCTTATTTTTAGGGTGTGAGTTAAAAATTAACTGGAAGGATAGCATAATGTTAAGATTTCATAATGCTGGTAGAGGATATGTGGTTGTTACATTATTCTCAAATGAATTCACTATAAGCAAAATGATCTTGAAAAAAATCTCAGCCAAAAGGCACAAAGACATAAACACACACACACACACACACACACACACACACCCTGACCAGCTCGAGTGCATCTATGTGAACATTATAGGTTTCAAGTATTCACACTCAAGTGAATTTTTGGAAATCAGAGCACCTGAGTATAGAGCATAAAACAGTCAGAAGAACTGATGAGATTCCAGAGGACTTCCTTTTGTATTGTGATGGCTAATCAAAGTTGTCAATTTGACTGGACTGAGAGATGCCTAGAAAATGGTGACACAACTCTGGGTGTGCCTATGAGGGTGTTTGCTGAGAAGACTGGCATGTGGATCAATGAACGGAAGGCCCAAGATCTGCCCTAAACGTAGGAGGCATCACCCAACGGGCTGGGTGCCTCACAGGACAAAACGCAGATGAAGGGGGAGCTCTCACACCTGCCAAGCCCCGTTCTTCTTGAGCTGCTGCCATGGCCAGCTGACATCAGATTCATCACAGCTGTGACTGACTCTCCAGGGGCTTCTAGCACTGTTAGAAATGGCTGAGCTGGCCCCCATATCATTCTTGGGCGTATGATCCTCTGGCCATGTGATCTCTCCCTCTCAGCAAATACTCCTGCCATGGTAATGCCCTCCGCCACGGGGTCCTCACCAGAGTTGGTGCCAGCGCCATTTCCTTGAGCTTTTTCTTTATGAAGTTGCTCAGCTTCACATACTTTGTTAATGTAACAGAAAACAGTAATCCAGGGCTCACATTTTATTCAGCAGCAGTAACAATCTAGGTGACAACTCACGGAGAAATTTCAAACTGTCATACAATCTAATAAGCAGTAAAAGTACTAATTATTAATGGAAAAAAATTCCAAAGCTTCTTTATACAATATAGAAAAAACTTGATAGTTAAAAATATGTATTAAAAAGCACACAAGAAAAATGCACCAAAGTCCAGTGAAGTACTGTTTTTTGGCTTCGGTGTGAAGACACACATGCCATATTTAATAGCTGTGGACTACTTGGCTGTCCTATACCTACTTTGAAGAATAGTTATAAAATTCTAATCAAATGAATGTTAAGATTTTTCTGCAGTTCTTCTAGGATATCCTTGTCCTTTTTTCTTCTTACTTAATCTTCCCAAATTTTTAAAATGATAAAATTCAACTGCATTCTCAGCAGAGAACATACAGTAACTGGAAACATTATTTAAGAATACAATAAAAGGCACATTGGTTCCAGTTTCTTAAAGCCTATGTAAACTGAAACCAATCATCAACTTGGCCTCATTTTTACATATTTCTTGTATAATCATCTCAGGAAGTCACAGAGTAGCTATAGAAAAAACATCTACTTGAAAGTACATTACTGTCAGAGGTTAACTTTGAGTCAGATATGCAGCTGATTTACCAACACTGCAAAGCTAGGTCGACACCGAATCATTTAAGGACAGCAGGAGACTTTCTTTTAGGCGTTTCATCTTCTCCATCTGCAATAAAATGAAATTATACTACTCCCTTCCAAATTCCTTAGGAAACCAGTGAAACATATCTTGTGTTTCCAAGCTAACTAACAGCTTTAAACCTACACAGAGGCTGGGAGCATAACGTGGTAGCAGACCCAGGCTTAGCTTGTACAAGGTCTTAAGTTCAATACCCACCCCCAACCAGAAAAAGACGAGAATAAAGAAACCAAAAACCCTATACATCAAGAAATGTTTCTTCCACAGCTTCAAACTTTAAAACTGACATCACAAACTGCCTCAATTTCTAGATGTTCATGGAAATGACTGTGCACTGAACCATAGGCAAGAGGCAGATTTGAGATGTGAAAAATAACAACCTCCCCATTTTTTTTTTGTTTGTCTGTTTGTTTTTGTACTAAGTAATGAACCCAGTACACGTTGAACTGTATCACCAGCCCTTTTCTATTTTTTTAATTTTGAGGTAATATATCATTAAGTCACTTAATTGCACAGGCTGGTCTTGAACTTGTAATCCTCCTGCCTCCGTCTTCCAGACTACTGGGTTTCTAGATATGTACCACCGTTCTCAGTTCAAAATGCTTTTTTAAAAATCGGTGCTTGAGTTTCAACAGTGAGGAAATACATCCAGGCATTCCATGACTGGACTTCTCAGTACTGAAATAAAAAATTTCCTTTAAAAAAAAATACATAAAATAAATCAGTGCTTTCCATAACGGAGTATGGAGCACACACTGACAAATACCTAAGAATTCTCTTCATTCAGCAACTATGAACTGGGATAAATTTATCATTTACCAACTAAGAAACACAGTTACTCAGCAATCTTTTGGAATAGGCCAGGGAGAACTATGGCAATCTTTTCATGGGGAATCAAGGCTAACTTACTTTTAGAAACCATTTTAACAATCATATTCAAACTTTGGAAGCTAAATCATCCAAAAGAATCAGAAGACAGGGGGGCCTGTCCCTTAGCTCAGTTCTTTAAGTGGCTGCTTCAACAAAGCAGTCAGGCTCAGGTTGCTGTGGTTGATCCCCAGAACTCAAGCCAGCCAAACCTGCCCTGAAGGCCTTTGGAGCAAAAAAAAAAAAAAAGACAAAAATAACTCCGCTTGAAAATCCTCTGCATTATGTGAAAGTGTGTCAGAGCAAAAGACAATAGAAAGCATGAGAATGCACCCACATGTCACATTACACTAGCAAAAGTAAACTTTAAAGATAATGCTAAGCAAGAAAGTAAAGATAAATAGCTGCAACCCTGGCTTCATAATACATTACATAATCAATCTAAAGTATGTTAATGGTCATATACACAAAGAAAAAAACAGATAATTGTCTACTTAGATTAAATTATTTCCAAATTTCTTTTTATTTCCTAATTAAAACAATAGCTGGTACACAGCCATAACTGCACTTTCCTGGAGGATGAGGCTCTAGGATCACCAGGTCAAGGTCAGCCCTGGAAACTTAGGATGACACCATTTCAAAATAAAAAATTTTGAAAGGGGTAGGGGAAGACTCTGTGGTAGAATACCTGCTTAGCATGCACCAGGCCCTGGGTTCAATCCAAAATATCTTCCCTTAAAAAAAAAGTACGGCCAGCCAAATAGCTCAGCAGAGTAAAGTACCTGCAAGCAGGCACAGGGACCAGGGGTTCAGTACCAGTCCCACCCCCGGGACACACTGATAACAGCAAATGAGACTGGGCATGGTGTTGCGTGCCTGTAATCCCAGCTCTTGGGAGCCAGTAAACAGGTAGATCACTACAAATCCAATCTAGTAGTGAGACCCTGAATACCCTGTAAACCCTTCCCTAAAATACAAAAAATAAAAATAAATAAAAATTTTAAAAGTACATGATTCACAATTTACTTTATGTAAACTGCATGAATTTTTAAAAATGTGAAATGTGTGTATATACACACAATACCTTATATATTCTATTGTCAATAAATAATTGCCTGAAAATATTTCCCTCTTTCACATTTCTATCTTAGTTTGACTAAGGCTTCCCCACCTTCCTCCTCGATCTGATATCTTAAATCTGACCCAGAATTGTAACTAGAAGGGGGCTGGGGAGATGGCTCAGTGGAATAAGCGCTTCCCTGGCAAGCGCAAGGGCCTGAGTTCAATCCCCAGTTGGGGGGTTGGGGGGGAGAAACAGAATTGTAACTAGAAGGGCTGGGTATGGTGGCACACGCCTGTAATGCCAGCACTTGGGAAGCTTCGGCTGGAGGATCATTGCAAGTTCGAGACCAGCCTAGGCTACAAAGTGAACTCAAGATTTAAAAATAAAAGAATTGTGACTAGAGAACAAGACTAGCCCCTAGGTAAACAATCCTGTCTCTTAAAAAAATAAAAAATAAAAATCTAACTGGACAGTGAGATTCTACATGAAAGCATCTGTGAAAAACCATATCCCAAGAGCAAATCTTAAGCCAAAACCATCAAGTAGGGTAAAAAGTACATCTGTCTTGATACATGTTTGTGTGGCGTGTGCTGGGCTTCGCAGATGCAGAATCTTGGTCTACAACTAAAAGGAGATGGGAGTGAAGAAAAGTGACACACACAACTACAAAACCCCATGCCAATTTTGCTACTTTTTGTGTTACTTGGCCCTTGGTAATCCCTCAGGGGTACACCACCTTAGAGCTGCCTGTTTCATTTTTGGGGAAAGGGAAGCACTGCCTCTGGCAGGATTTGGCACTGGCATTTGAGATAAACTGTTCTTGAGCATGGAAGCCAGGTCAGAAGGGCAGTTTAAGTATAATATAACAAAATCATTCAGGAATTGTAAAGATCAGTATTACTGATCTTTGCTTAGACTTTAACCTTCCAGGAAAAAAAAAAAATTAAGAACTATTCATACCTGTCTATTATAAAGTGGCACTGGAAAATGGTATTACATGGATAATGTTTAATATTCTTCAATCAAGGGTTTTTTTAATGACCTTGGAGGAGGGGCAGCAGCTTACCCCAATAAACTAAAATAACATAGACTTTAGGACCCAAAAGCCTTCTTTATCAGTAAGTACACTGCCAAAAGGGAAGAAAATGTGCTAGTCTGGGGGGGGGGGAGGATTCCTCTTAGATTTGATGTGAATGTAGGTTTCTTGTGAATCGAGAAAAGAATATCGGAGCAGCGAGAAGTACTTACTATTCTGATTCTATAGCTATCTTTTAAAAACTATGAACACAAACCACAGACCACATTCCAAGCCTGTAACTCTGTATCTAACAAGAATTTTCCTTTCATTCTATATTACATCACCAGCACACACCCTCCTCTTCCTTTTTTTAATCTAAGATTCCACCGAAAGGGAGGTGCCTGTAAGATCAACAGAAAGTGACTAAAGCTGCAAGAAAAAATAAAATTATTAACAAGAACTCAGGATTCCAAAATTATAACTAGGGTACTTTATTAGAGTGCCAGGTCTGCGGAATTTCTGTACACTTCAACAGTCACTGTTGCAAGCATTTCGTTCCTTCCTGCACACCATTAATCGTGACTGTTTTCAAGAGCATTCTCGTCTGTCGCGCTCGTTCTGAAACTGCTCAACAACCTATTTCCTCTGCCCTGACAAAAGGTGCAAAGGACCAACAAGGCCTTGTGTGCTCCTTTGCAGAAAATCTGAAAGGCCAGAGGCGCTTAATACA
>NW_004524848.1:1647093-1648879 GCF_000260255.1 Octodon degus | reverse complement strand
CTCTGCTTCATCTCCAGGAAATCTCTAAAAATTTTCACCCGCTGTGGTCTAGATGAAGATGGGCGTGTCTGTTTCCGTTAATTGACTGCAGTTTCGGCCAATTGGCACTCGGGAAGGCGGCGCGCCCGCCCTCGACACCAGCCAATCCCGGGTCCCAGTGGGAACGAGCCTCCTGTTTCTGTAATTTGACTCCTCGCTATCGGGCAGCGCAGCCCCGGGCGACGTCAGCCTGGACCCAGAGCTGCTTGCAGCAGCGCCCCGCCCCCGCGCTGCTGGGAGGGTGCGCAGGGCCGAACGATCCCGGGCAGTTCAAGAGGGAGGGGAAGGGGTGTTGCTCCAGGCCTGGGAGTGGCTAGAACACCTAGAACACCGAGAAGGGCACTTTGCGTAGGCCTACAGTTGGAAAGGCGTCAGCTTTCTTTGATTGTTCTTTAGCAGATTTACAGTGCAGCGCTTTTCGTGGTTGAACAAACAAATAACTTGTGATCCCATGCGACTATCGTGGATTCATTCATTAGCCAGTGTTTCTGCGTCCATGAAGGACCTCGGTGTGTATGGCAGGAACATGGTAGGCACTGGCGAAACAAAACCAGCAAACCAGCCCAGACAGGCGTAAGTGCTGCCCTCAGGATTTGCAATCTAATATGAAGAAAAAGGGAAACAAAGCTATCAAGTAAATAAAGCACGTAAAAAATAAATCTGTCAAGGGAGTAAACAGAAGAGGTATGGATACTGAGAGCAGTGAGGGGTTGATGGACCCATTATATGCTAACTATGTAGTAGAGTCACAAAAAGGGGAGTCTCAGAGTGAGTGAGAAGAGCGCAATCAGTCACTGGAACCAGAGAAGTGATGATTGTTCTTGGCCCAGGGGCCAGTGTAGCAAAGGTGTGAGGTGAGACAGGTTGGGCTTTTGGACCAACAAGAGGCCCAATGCTCTCTGTTATAGTGCAACAGCGAACAGGAAAAGCAGAGAACTGCAAGTAGGCGAAGGAAATACGGCCTCCTAGAGTTTGCACTACATTTTAAATTTAAAGGGTCTCCATATGAGATCTTGTACTGTAATGTCATGTAACTCAGTAGTGTCCCAAATTTTCTGATCAAGGAGATTATGGGGCCAAAGAGGAAAGTGATCAATGATGTAGAGTGTGCCTAAGGAGAATCACGTAGAGAGAAAACATTCTCTCAGGCTTTCACAGAGAGCACATTGGCCAAGCAATGGCTGTGACTCATCCACATGGCTGACACTGACAAAGGTTCTACAATCAGAGGTACAGGATCTCAGGATAAATCCTGAGGGGATTTCACTGACCTTATCAGATCCAAAAGCTACAACTCTTTTTGCATAGGTCTTCCTTTATTTGGTCTTAACCACCCAGCAGAAAAGTATAAAAACGAAGTGTAAGAAGTAAAGCCATGGTGTTATGTTGAGCTGTAGGGGACTCAAGTCAACAATTTCTTTTTTTTTTTTTATTACTTTTATTGAGAAACAAATAACAATGAGATAGTTGTTATTCATAGTACAAGACACAGACATGGTAAGTTATCCAAACACTATGAATACAAATCTTTCTTCTTATTTAATTAAGAGAAAGTAACTGTATATCTATCCTATATATATATATCCTAATATATATATTCCAAATGGGGAGGACAGTTTCAATAATTAACACATTGCAAACATTCTTCCTAGTGGTGAATTGCTGTATAAGATGCAGACTTCATATCCTATTTACAAACACCATTAGAACAAATCCCTCTATTCATTAAGAGAATGTAACTATATAA
>NW_004524848.1:1645620-1646993 GCF_000260255.1 Octodon degus | reverse complement strand
AAAAAAAAAGAAAAGACAGACTTGATCACGAAAGCATATGGGAACTAAAAAAAAGAGATGTTTCTATCCTACATGGTGAAGATGAGATAGTTGAATGGTCATGTACTGGGAACAGCTGAGGTGAGAGAAATTAAGGACAGATCATATCATTGCTCCTGAGGCACAAAAGTGGGAAGAAAAGAGCAACTAATTCCACGAGGGTGAATTTGACTAATATTTGCCTTTTAGCGAAAGCTTCCAAGAGGAAGGCAAATACAAAACAGAAATCACTTGCTTTGCAACTTTGACTTGTTATCTTGGAATTAGATAATTTCCTTTTCGTTTTTTTTTTTTAAAGTTTATTGGCACAATTTAGACATGCCTAATGATCACATTCAAGCAACTGGTGTAGAAAGCTTTTTTGTAGAAGGAGGCATGTTTTCTAGACAGGGCCCAGGAGAAGGCAGAGCATGCTGTAGTTTTCCTGTAGATGAGGGTCACCATAGAGCAGTGTTGATCAATGTGGGGCCTTTTTATCACCTTCTTCTAAACTCTCTGATGAGCCTTTGGCTTGGGAGACCAAAGACACAGAATCTCTGTCCTGAAGTCAATAAGATCCAAGAGTTTGAGTTTCTAAATTTTTTATTAACACTTACTAAATATTAATAGTTTTCAGTGTGATATTTCCATATACACATACAGCATGCACCTCATCCAAGAATTTTAGATCTCGGAGCTATCTTTAAACTCACTTTCTTCTCTTCCTCTTCTCTTCATTTTGCAAAAACATTAAATGCAATCCTTGAGAAGGAAAGAGATCTGCCTAGACCACAGAGCTGATAACCAAAGATAGGGATTTATTTTCTCCAGTGCTAGGAATTGTACCCAGAGCCTTTCCACTGAGCTACATCCATGGTGTTTCTAAAATTTTTACTCTGAGACAATCTCAGTAAGTTGCTAAGTTTCCTGGGCCCTGTCTAGAAAACATGTCTCCTTCTAGAACAAAGCTTTCTACAGCAGTTGCTTGAATGTGATCATTAGGTTTGTCTAAATTGTGCCAATAAACTTTAAAAAAATAGACTGAAAGTGAATTTATCTAATCCCAAGATAACAAGTCAAAGTTGCAAAGCAAGCAATTTCTGTTTTGTATTTGCCTTCCTCTTAGAAGCTTTTGCTAGAAAGCTTTCCTGGGCTTCAGCCTCCCAGAGTTCTAGGATTATAGGAATGTACCACCGTACCTGGTACATACATCCCAACTTTTAGCATACTGCTCAGTGCCAAACATTCTGCTAACCATTGTGAATGCAAACAGAAAGAGAACATGAGCCCTTGAAGAATCAAAACATGTTACAAAATATGACTATAATTTTATTAATATTATATACAACATGTTT
>NW_004524848.1:1642545-1645085 GCF_000260255.1 Octodon degus | reverse complement strand
AGCCCCTCCCTCTTCTTCTTTTTCACTCCCTGCTCCCACCTTGAGAGTAGCTTCTCTCTACCACATTCTCCTGTCATGATGAGCCACCATGGACTTTTGAGACAACAGGCCTACAGATCATTCAATGAAACTTAGTAGTAGTTTTTAGTAAAACCATGCACCAAAATAAGCCTTTTCTTTATTTCATTAGTTGATTGTCTCACAAATTCATTATAGTAGTTAAAAGCTAACATACTTCCTTATAATTAAAATGGTGTTGCTGTTGAATTCATTGTGAACTTGCTATAGAAGAAATAAGGTATTGCCTCCTATCATCCTTCACCCCTTGACATGCAGACTTGATGGGTGTAAGTTGAGAAGCATCTTGACATGATAGAGATGGCAGAGCACTCAGATGGCAGGAAGAAGTCATTTGCAAATATGGGACAGCCATAACCGCTCTGGATTTGCTTACCCTTCGATTTCTTGCATATTAGAGAGATAAACATCTATACTCAGGTCATTATCAGTTTGGGACTTTCTGTTGCCTGTGTCAAATCTAATAACAGCAAACATGTTTATTTATTACTGGAGATGCCAGTTCCTAGCAAAGTATCCTATATATTAATCAATCAGTAGCTATTTAATGAGTGTCATCATTTGCAATGATAATGGTATTTCTAGAAGCTCTAATTATATTCTTAAAATGTAACAGTTTCTTCTATTGTATCTAAGTAAATGACCCTCTCAAAGTAACTTTTTGGTTTGTTTAGTTTCTGTATTTTCTTTTTGGATGTTTTTGTGCATGTGTTTGTATTTTTGCAGACTAGAGATAAAGCCCAGGTCTTTGTACCTGCTAGGCAAGCACTCTACTGCTGATTTACATTTCCAGCTCTCAGAGTGACTCATAGTCACACACAGACACACAGGAAGACAAGAAAGTGCAAGATTTTCTTTATTTTTCAAGGTATTTATTTGTGAAAGCCAACATATTTGTCAGTTATTTATTGCTGTGTAACAAAATACTCAAACACTCATTGGCATATGTGAGGTTGTTATGCTTTCAGGCAGTATCTCCCAAAGGCCCATGTGTTAAAAACCCAGTGCCTAGGGTGGTGCCATTGGGAGGTGGTGCAAATTTTATGAGGTGAGGCCTTATGGGAGGTTCTTAGGTCTTTAGGGAAGAGCCCTTGAAGGGGATAGTAGGACCCCACACTCTTATTTACTGCCTGACCCAAGGTGAACAGTTTACTCCACAATATGCTGCTAACAACTGCCACCAGCAATGCCTACCAGAGTCCAAAGCAATGGACCTCTGTCCAATCTTGAACTGTACCCTCCAAAACTGTGAGGCAAAGTAACCCACTACTCTTTATAATTTGTTTCAGGTATTTTTTTTATAGTGGTGGAAAGCTAACAGATATAAGAAGAAATATGTTTTGTCTCTTCCTCCGAGTTCCTGACATGGAGTTTGTAAAACCTTAAACAGAGGGTTCAAAGAACTTTAGGGTAGGTGACCATACATGTGTGTTGGGAGTGTGGCATGCCTGAACTCTACAAGGACATATTCTTTTCAAAATTGCCATGATCCTCTTTGTCTGGCTGAATTTGTTTATGATTATTTCAAGCTAAAGTCATTAAAGCAACTGTAACTTCAGAAAGAGCCACTTTCAAAAAAGTCTATGCATTTCTAATACAGCAACCATATAGGCTCTTTAGACAAGAATGTCCTTTATAATGTATGTATTTGATACAGGGTCTCACTCTGCAGCTTGGACTTGTAGTGATCCTTCTGTTTTCAGCCTCCCCAGCACTGGGATTACGGGTGTGCACCACCATGCCCGGACTCAGTGGCCTGTTCAGCACGCCCGGGGGCGGGATCTGCACAGCATGTGGTGCTGGGGATCAAATGCCAGTTCTGTGCTTGCCTAAGCAGGCACTTAGTCTGCTAAACTATCTCACTAACGCAAGAATGTCCTTTATGTAACAAAGCTGAAAAATAGCCTTGATCACCAAAAACTAGCTATTGGGGTTTCAATGAATTTGAACAAACTCTTTGAAGTAATCCTTTACTTCCATAAGTTTCTCCATCCCTCCAGTAGCTCTTAGTGGCATCCCTGCTTATACCAGAGCTCCATTTGTCTTGTCATTCCCTCACAAATTTATTTTTATCTAAAAGCATAAAAGCATCATACTTTGGTCATTTCTTTGGACTTAGCTGTTTTTTGAAGATTCCCTATACACATAAAATAATAAAACCTGTACGCTTTTCTCTTGCTAGCCAGCATTGGCTTTAATTTGGTTCCAGATGCAGCCAAATAGCCCACATAAGAAGCAGGGATACCTGGGCATGGTGGTACCAGGGCACCTGGGAGGCTGAGGCAGAAGGATCATAGGTTCAAGCCCAGTCTGAACAATCTAGAGAGATCTTGTGTCAAAAGATCCCATTGTAGTTCAGTGGTAGAGCACATGCCTAGCATATATGGACACATATAAAGTTTTGAATTTTATCCCTAGTATAGCTAAAAGGGGTGGTGGGGATAAAAACCTCTAGGTTTAAA
>NW_004524848.1:1638772-1642445 GCF_000260255.1 Octodon degus | reverse complement strand
ACAACTCTTCTGAATCCAGCATGTTTCATAGCCTGTTTAGAGAGTGATACATTGATTACTCACAAATTCTAGCAATGATCTTGAGGATTGTATTGTGTTTACAGTCAATTTTTTTTTTTCAGTACTAGAGATTGAACTTGGGACCTTGTCTTGCCACTTGCCAGGCAGGCACTTATGCTGCCTGGCTCTGACAACCAATTTTTTATTGGATTTCCTGGATTTTTTTCTTTTAAAAACTTGTTATTGCAATATAGTGTACATACAGAAAAGTGCACATAATCTCGGTCTGTATACTATCGGTGTTTTCACAGCCTGCATACACCTTTGTATCCAGCACCCAGATCAAAAAACAGAACGCTAGGACACCTGGGAGCACCAGCATTCTGCCATCGAGTCGCCGCTTCGGTCCAAGGGCAGCGTTTCTGAGGATTTGCGATAACATAGATTGGTTTTTTCCTGTCTTTGCTCTTGAGATATATGAAATCATAAAATATGAATTCTTTTGTACTTGCCTTCTTTAGTTCAAAGTTTTATTTATACAGAGTTGTAGATCATTTTATTCCATTTTATAATTATAACAATTTATGAATTCTTTTGATAGATATTAGGATAGTTTCAAGTTTGGAACTATAGTAAGTAATGCTACTAAAAATGTTCTAGCACATTTCTTTTAATCTATTCATCAATAATAATATATTGTCATATGCTCAATATTTCAGAGATTTGGATCAAATTTTACTGCAGATAATGAATAACTTTTTGCTTATAAAGGTGATTTTTTTTCTGCAACAAGTAACTGTTGATGGGGGAAATTTTATGCTTGAAATAAAAAATATTTCTAATTCTCTTTGGAATTTTGACCTTTTAAAGCACTTACAAACTGCATGTCTAACACTTGACAATGTCATGAATTTGCTATATCCTTTTACTACAATAGCTTATATAATAGTCATAATAGTAATGTGATAAGCAAAGTCAGACTGTAATAAAGGATTTTTTATGTTAATACAGTCATTGGACCTCCATATGAAAACCACATCGTTTGATGCTCTACCACAGTTGGTTTTTTTTGTTTTTGTTTTTTTGCGGTACCAGGGATTGAACTCAGAACCCTGGTTTGCCAGGCAGGCGCTTATTCTACCAAGCTATCTCCCCAGTCCTCAGTTGATTTTTTTTAAAAAATACAAGCTCACAAATGCACTTTTATTTTCCTTTAGTTTAACTTCTTGAGGGGTACAGCATCACATGGATTTGTTGTCTGATGGCCTTAGCAGGAAGGTTGCTTTGGAACTTGGCACAAGCCACACCGCTGTTTCCATGGGCTCAAATTACTTTCCCCAGATCACTCTGGTTTTATTTGGTGTGCCACCTGGAGTCACTGTGTTGTTTTTCACTTTGCACACATAAGCACATCTCTTGCCAAAGTACAATTCAGTTTCATCCCGAGCATACACATCTTCAATTTTAAGAATAGCTGTGTGTTCCCTCTGGTTCCGGAGACCCCACTTACAGCCAGCAAAAATAGCTTTGCCCCACAGTCTTCTAGACATATTTGCCTTTTAGAAGTCCTGTTCCCAGAAGACCTCCCCAGACTCCAAGATGGCAGAAAAAGGTCACGGTTGATTAAGAATAAAGTTACGGGGACTCAGGCTGGCTCAGTTGTGAAGGTTGTACCTAGGCCAGACAGTTCAGAGCCTAGGTTCCCTCCCCAACACCACATATTAAAAAAAGAAAAAAAAAAAAAGAAGAAAACCCTCAGTTTATGCACAAATATACCACAAAAAGAGCAGGGGCTAACTTGCAGTGATGGCTGCAGGATGCCCAAAATAGTCAAATGGCTAGAATTCCTTTGTTGAGTTAAATTCTTTCTTTTTTAGCTTTTGTTTTTAAAAATACAATTGATGAAAATTAATTGGCTACAGGAAATTGTAACCCAAGCAACTCATATGGTTTTGGTTAGATTGGACTGTGGTGACTTATGAAAAATAAAAAATTAAGACCAATAGGTATTGAGAAAGCCATTTCAGGTTTAGACTAGAGAATAGAATTCTACCAGTTTTCCTGAGTAATTTCCAGCCCTTCCAGAAATGAAATGTTGTATAATAAAGAATTGATAATTCTGCTCTCTTTCCCATCTTGAAAGATGGCAGGTGAGAAAAATGAGAAGCCAGACACTAAAGAGAAGAAACCAGAAGCCAAGAAGGCTTCTGCCAATGGTACTGGTAAAAAGGGTAAGGTGAAGGCAAAAAAAGTCCAAGAAGGGGCAGCCCCACTGCAGCCGAAATCCTGTCCTGGTTGGAAGAATTGGTAGATACTCCTGATCTGCTATGTATTCCAGAAAGGCTTTGTACAAGAGAGAAAGTACACAGCTGCTAAATCAAAGGTTGAGAAGAAAAAGGAGAAAGGTCTTGCTAGGATCACAAAACCAGTCAGTGGGGACAAGAATGGAGATACCCAGATGGTTAAGCTTCGAAAAATGCCTAGATACTACCCTACTGAAGATGTGTCCTGAAAGTTCTTGAGCCACGGCAAGAAACCCTTCAGTCAGCATGTGCGGAAACTTCGAGCTAGCATCACTCCCAGCACCATCTTGATCATCCTCACCCAGCATCACAGAGGCAAGAGAGTGGTCTTCCTGAAGCAGTTGGCTGGTGGCTTGCTACTTGTGACTGGGCCTCTAAGCCTTAATCGTGTTCCTCTATGAAGAACACACCAGAAATTTGTCATTGCCACCTCTACAAAAATTGGTATCAGCAAAGTGAAAATCCCCAAACACCTCACTGATGCTTATTTCAAGAAAAAGCTGTGGAAACCCAGACACCAGGAGGGTGAGATCTTAAACCAAGAGGGCAAGATCTTTGACATCAAGAAAGACAGATACCAGATTTCAGAGAGTGCAAGCTGGATCAGAAAGCAGTGAACTCACAGATTTTAGCAAAAATCAAAGCTGTTCCTCAGCTCTGGGGCTACCTGTGATTTGTTTTTGCTGTGACAAGTGGAATTTATCCTCATAAATTAGTGTTCTAAGTTTCTTACTAAGAAACTAATTAAATAACTGGAAAAAAGAATTGATAAATCTATTAATATTCACTAATAAAAACTCAATTTATTTCTTATTTAAAAATTAGAATCAAAGGGCTAGGGATGGTAGAGCACACTGTAATTCCAACTATTCAGGAGGCTGAGATAAGAGCCCAAACTTGATGACAGCCTGGGAAATTTACCATGATCCTGTTTCAATAAACAAGGAAAAAAAAGAGCTGGGGATATAGCTTGGCACTTCCTGTACTTAATCCCCAGTAGTGCAGAAAAGAAAAAAGGAAAAAAATAATAAGAAGGGAGATAGGCTCTTGGGGCACGGCCAGCAAGGCATGTGGCACCAGGGATCAAACCTGGTTTCTTGCGCTTGCCTACGCAGCATCTAGAATGATAGATGATAAACAAGAATTCCTTTGTTTATTAAATTAAATAATTAACATTATCTAATTTGGGGGGTTTGGTTAAAAAAATTTTACTCCCATGTGCTGCATCGACCCCGCCCCTGGGCATGCTGAGCCAGCAACCTCCCAGTGTGGTGGTGCATGCCTGTAATACCTGTGCTGGGAAGGCTGAAAACAAGAGGATCCCTGCAAGTCTGAGCTGTGTAGTGAGACTCTGTAAAAAATATAAGTAA
>NW_004524848.1:1625009-1627322 GCF_000260255.1 Octodon degus | reverse complement strand
ATCAGACCAATCAAAATGAGGTTGCTTGTGCTAAGTACCTGTAATCAAAGGGATCTTTAAAAGCAGGACAGTTTTTTAAGTTCAGAGATTCTAGTCAACTAAAATTAATGCAATACGCAGTTCCCTCTTGTCTAAGCCTATAAGGAAAAGAACTTTGAACATAACCAGTATGCTTTTTGCTGTCAATTTCTACTTCCTTTGGCCCTTTTCTGGTCATGCAGCCCATCTCCTCCATTCAGACCAACAGAACACTTTGTAGAATGAGAGGCGCCCAATTCTGGAATTTCCAGTTACTTTAATTGTAGCTTGATCATCGGCTGTCACTGGCTTCTGGCATAACGAGTCTATTTTCTAGCTTCCCAACCCCTTCTATATTAGTTATAATTTGTCTCCAGTTCTTCATTGCTGCACTCATGTGCTACTTCCTCTATCAAGATGTAGACCATTTCTGCATACCCTTGAATCTAAGCTCACCTGTGCTGGCTCTAACCAGTAAAATACCACGGTGGAATCCTGTCTCCATGCTTGGCCTATTAAGGCTTGGCACATTCATTCTCTGCCTCTTGGAAGCCTGGGACCATGTAAGAAGGCCAACTGGAAGGTACAGCTGGGTGCTAATTTTAGTGCTTAGGGAAGATAAGGCAGGATGATGAAAAGTTCAAATCTAGCCTGGGCACTTCGAAATTTAGCAAGGCCCAGTCTAAAAATAAAAAATGAAAAGGTTGGGAAAATAGCTCAGTCAAAAGGTCCTGGGCTCAGTTCTCAGTACTGCAAAAAAGTAAAAAATTAGCCATCATTGTGTTACATGATTAAAAATTTCATATTTAGCATATAAAGTAATAAATTAAATAAAATAAAACAGAAAGGAAGCCTGGCACACCCAAAAAATGTGTTGTACTAATATAAGTGGTGTCAGATACTTACTGAAGGCTTCCACTCTAACTTTATCTTCCACTCACCCCAGTGTCCACTCAACTGGACTGATAGCCAATCTGAAACCTGTTCTGTTTCTAGCACTCCCTCTCTTCTGCCCAATCCATGTCTACCATGGGGCATCCTGTGAGTTTGAGGATAGTCTGGAGCAAGGCTTTGTCTCAAAAGAAGAAAAGAGGAGCTAGGCATGGCTATGATCCAGCACACCTAGGATCACACTTGAGGCAGGCAGGAAAATCACTAACAGTTCAAGTCAGTCTGGCACATAGTGAGTTCAAGACTGGGCATGGTGGTGCGTACCTATAACCCCAGCTCTTGGGAGGATGTAAATAGGCAGATCACTACATCTGATCTAGCAGTGAGACCCTGAACACCCTGTAGAACCTTCCCTAAAATATGAAAAAAAAAAAAAAATTTCTGCCACAATAAATGTGTCAGGAAAAGAAAAACTTGTATAATTATTTTAGCACTAAATTTAGAGACACCATGAGATTAATACAAGTTACTTTTAGCCTCTAAAATTGTAGTGGCAGATGACAGCTAGGGCAGATAGGCCCCACAGAAGAGACAACTGCATAGGAACAAGGAAGCTCAAGACTGATGCCCTGTGGGTCAGGACTCACTAACAGTCAGCACTTGCTTGAACTTTGATTTCAGGCTATACACTTTTTTGGATATCCACAGCAACCACATTTCCACAGCCACAGGAATGTTGCACAATTGTCACATAATTGTTAGAAGGTTGGCATTCTTACACTCTCCAGGCACTCTAGACCACCTGCCAGGCACGAAGTACTGGGGTTTGATGTTTACTCTACTTCCTCAACTGTTCTGTTTGTTCCCTTTTTTATGACCTTGTTTTTTATCAGTAGGTTTAATAGTTAACTACAGCGGAGGGGATGAGGGAGTGAGTTAATCTACAGTTTAAATGAACTTACATGATTTTTGTTGAAATGGAGTTACAGAAAGAAAATGGAGTCTCTCTTGCCCCATCACAATTACAAGAGGTGCTCAAAGTGGTGACTGTTAGCTTCCAGACATTTATTAGTATGGTGAACTGCTGGAATTTATTTATTTGTTTGTTTATTCATTGGCAGACTCTGTATATAGCCAGATCCTCTCTCAAAAAGTGTTGTTGTTTTTGTTTTTGTTTTTTAAAGGTGGTGAGCCTGGGGATGTACCTAAGTTGTAGGCAGCTAAGTTAGATAGAAATATTATGGGCAATCAGATGAGGATAGGTCCTCAAAGGAACCAGTATGTAAGACAAGATAGTTTGCAACTGTGAAAGAGACAGGCACCTCCTGTGGGCCAGACCTCCAGACAAAAGGTTAAACAAGTGCACCCACATACCTCCCTAGGGATAGACATCAGGGATATATA
>NW_004524848.1:1621538-1624909 GCF_000260255.1 Octodon degus | reverse complement strand
TAAGTTCTCACTCTTAACGCATATTTGAGCTCCTGGAGGACTCTGGCATTACTTTTCAACAACATGGGACTTCAACAACGCAAGTAACTTCTGTGTGCTTTTGTTTAATTATGTATAAAACAGCACTAAACATAATCTAGCCTGACTGATAATTGCTCAAGAATTCAATTAGGTAGAGAATATGTGTCCCATAAAAATAAGCAGTGTTATTTATTCTTTGAAGATTTTACAGCCCATTGGAGAAACCTATAAATATGCAGTTTAAAGCATAATGAAAACACTTGAAGATCCTGTTAAGCAACATACAAGCACATTTAAATTACTATACCTTTCTTACTGTGGGAAATGGTACAGAATTACACAATAAAAATTATACCTTTAAGGATCTAAAACACAGTATCTATTATCAAGTAGTATGTACTAAAGCCATGCTGTTAGGTTATAGACTGAAATAGGAAAAAAAATCCCTTGTGTTCCTCATAAAGAATATTAAGTATTCATTTATCAGAATATTAAATATTCCTTTTATCAGGAATAAAATAAATATATTGATTATTTGGAAGAGGAAGAAACTAGGGAAAACACACATGTATAGCATCAGAAAAATGCACACAGTATTAGAAAAAACTGTCATTAGAAAAACCTCCATTGTCTTCAAAATCTGTAATGTTAGAAGCTTATGCACTTATAAGCCTTTGGAACTTATGTCTAATTCTGAACTGATGAGCTCTATGCTGCATCTCATGTGGATTAGTTTGGGTCTCAAGGTAAGAGGTGGTGAAAGGCATGTTTTTTCAATGGTTGTCAGGCAACCCAAGGCAGGAGTCCTTGGCAGGCACTTCTGTATTTTCTACATAAAGTGGGTGTAGGTGCTAAGCTGCTTTTCTATTGGTCACTCTTCTTCCAATGGCAGAAAAGAAAGTATTATTTTTCCAGCTAATTAGCACACTCTGGGAAAGTAACCAACTGTGCTTTTGTCCCCAGAAGTGTTAAATATAGACCTTAAAACAAGAGTTAGCTTTATACTTGATTTTGGCTTATCTAGATCTTTAAATTTAAAACTAAGAAAAAAATTTTGAAAGTTCAAATAAATGAATAGCACATATTAGTTATTATGCTATGAGAAGTTTGCAAGAGAAGCCTATCTCTTAAAGATACATTAATATAAAAAAACAAGAATCTACATTCATCCTCCCACAGTGAAATCAGGAAAGACTTGGGCCAGGTAATAAAGGGCAACAAAATGCTATTCCCTACCCCACCCCACATTCACATAGTCCATGGGAAGAGACGGAAAGCCAGGATCTGAAAGACAGAGTCACAGCAAAGGAAGTCAGAAGGGGACCCAGAGGGTCTTCAGACTGCCCCATGTGGTCTAGCATGTGACCAATGTAAATATACTACTTCCTCATGGATGTATGAACAGCATATAATTCAAGAATGTATTTTTTATATGTTCCCTTCCCCTGGTTTATTCTCTTCCTGATTATAATCAATCCTATACTCACTGATACTTTTTCAACTTGCAGTGTTTCATTAGGCTTCACTACTTCCCACTTGTGATGGGAAAAGTAAGTCCTAAACACCTAAGGTAGTATTCAAACTTTTCCATGGGCTGCTTCCATCCGTAACCACACCACATCCCAGTACATCTCTAAATGGATCCTTACTCCACTCATACTCTTGAGCATTGCTGTGAACTTGTCTCCTTGTTTCTTTTCAAGGAAAACTGATTTTCTTGAATCTTCGGGGTTGAGAGGCTTAATGTGAAAGATTGCTATATAATTACTGATTACTTGTGTATTTAAGGAAGAACCACAATGAAGGATATTGCTTTATGCTGCAAACAGAAATAATATCTATTAATTAGCCAGTCAGTCAAAATTATCCAGAAGAGTGGATACTGGAGGCAATTTAGAGGCCAAACTCCTCCTCCCTCACAGAAATTTTGTCTTTTTGTCTTAAGGCCTTCAGCTCACTGGATGAAGGCCAGTCACCTACATTCTGGAGAGGAATCTGCTTTTTTTAAACACTACTGATTTCAATGTAATTCTATTTTTAAAATTCCTTCATAAAGAGACTAGTGTGTTTTTGTTTGTCTAAAACTTAAATTCTAGAATCAGGCAATTCTTCATTCCACAAAATAGCTGCCCTAAAGTATGTTTTACCTAGTAGCTGAGTACGTTGGCTTAGCTGAACTGACCCAAGAAATTAACCATCACACTAACCCTAACAAGTGATTATTCTTTCCATACACTATTCTAAATGTGCTACATATATGACTCATAAAACAACCTTATGAGAAGTTACTATTGTCATCCCATTATAGTTTCTATCTAGATGTCCCCTCAAAGCCTCATGCAGTCATGGGGCAGGCTTCTAGACTTCTTGATTGATTCATCATCCAGTGCTCAGAATATGAGTGAGTGCTACACCCATCCTGGGGCAGGTAGTCTGGATACAATCTAAGGGAGAGAAAGAAGCTTGCTGCTGCACTCCTCTCACCTTTTGCTCTTGTTGCTTTTGCTCTTTTTTGCTGCCATGAACTGCTGCCCTCTGTCATGTGTCACTCTGCCTTGGGGCCAACCAGGTATAGACTGAAATCTCTACACACTGTGTGCTAAATAAATCTTTCTGTCCTTAATTTGGGGTGTTGGGTATTTTGTTTCAGAAATGACAGAAAGACAACCAAGACATCCCCATTGTACTAGAGAAGTCACAAAGAGATTAATAACTTGCCCAAGCTCATTTTACTTGTAAATTGTTGACCTGGGACTTGTATACTAGCAGTCTGGCTCCAAGTTAATGCTCTTAATTACTGTACTATTTCCCTTTCAAAAATAAAAAGTAAAAGCTGAACTTACTTATACTATATGTTCTGCCCACTGCCTCCCATAAGCTTTCTTTGCCTTCCAGCAGTATCTATCAGACGTCAACTTTTACGGGATGCCCACACACCCATGCACTAGTTCTTTAATGTAGTAAATATTACCTGGATTTTCCAATTGATACTTTGAAACACAGAGACTTGCCTATGCCACAAAATGGAACAGAAGAGATTTGAAGCCTGGCCAGTCACCAAAGCACATCCTCTTACTGCCTTGACTTTTTACATGCATGTATTTCCTCAATGTTAAACATTTTAAAGATGCTTCTACTACTTTCTGTTTTGAAAACCTTAACCAAAAACAAAAGTTGTCTTTCTGTTTTAATGTACAGCACAAGTAAAATATACCATATGAATGAGCATAAGTTTCTGACTACTTTTTGCCCCAGGAAATGACAGACTTGACAAAATGGATTAAAGATCTAAACATTAAAGCAGAGACATTCAATCTCCTGGAAGAGAAAGTAGGAGGAACTCTTGAAGA
>NW_004524848.1:1614140-1617698 GCF_000260255.1 Octodon degus | reverse complement strand
ACCACTACACCACACTTATGGCTGGTTCAACCTGCCCTGAGGGCGGGGCTCACTTGGCTTGTGGGACGGGGGAATTAATCCAGGGTCTCTGCACTTGCCTAAGTAGGGCTTTCATCCACTGAGGTATCTCCCAGCCCCAGGGACTGATATTCTAAACAGGTATCAATCACCTTAAAAAAGCCAGAAAGAGTCACTAACTCAAACCCCTACAGGAAAATCCCCCGTTTTGTATCATGTCTGCTTGCTATGTGACTTGCTTCTCCATTCGATCCTGATTTAACTAATTTTACCTGAACAATCATGCTTGTAACCTTATTATTTGACCATAGTTTTGTCCCAACTCATGCCCACCTTGCAGTTTCCCATTTTGGACCCACCCCATGGCATGCATTTGCTCTATACAAATCCCTAAAACAAGGCAGGTTCCTGGGCAATGTACTAGGGTCCCCTTCTGTCTCTCTCTCAGACAGCAGCTTTCTTTCACCCAGTAAACATATTCTGCTCTTAACCTCCATTGTTCCTAAAATTCATTCTTTAATTTCAGAAAACATGAATTCATCCACATACGAGCAGGTTGGGAGTTTCTGTCCCCTGTATCACTAGGTTTGACATCAGTACTAAAGAGAGAGAGAAAGCAAAAGAAAGAGGGAGGGAGAAGGAGGGAGAAGAAAGCAAGGAACAAGACAGAGGAAGAAAAGAACAAAAGAGCGAGCGCTAAGTGGAAATTTAGCTTAGATCCTCATGGGCTGCATGGCAGGCAGTCTTGTGAAACTGAGCTTTAACTCAAAGCTGTGAGGAGTGACAGTGCTGATTTATTTTGATTCAGATAGCCAACTGATATGTGGAGAAATACTCCCACACACTTGGCCACAGCAGTGTTCTGGGTTGAATAGTTATTTGAATAAAGAGGAAAACAATTTTTTTCTCTTTACACAAATGTAGTTAAGAATGTAGAGAAATTAGAGGCTTCCTGCATTGCTGGTAAGAGTATGTACAGAATGATGCAGCCACTATGGAAAACAGTTTGGCAACGTCATAAGATGTTAAGTATAGAATTACTACAGTATGCAACAGTTCCTAAGTATATATCAAGAAACTAAAACAGATCCATACAAAAACATGTACATGAGTATAAATATAGCAACATGATCCATTAGAGCCAAAAAGTGCAAATAACTATTTATCAACTGATGACTGGATAAAGAAAATGTGGTATACCCATACAATAGACTACTCTTAGAAGTAATGAGAAATGAAGTATTACAGTCTCAGTGAACCTTGAAAACATTATTCTAAGCAAAAGAAGCTAATCCTACATATGGTATTAGCTGGAGAGTTAGCGTAGTGGTTTACGCATCAGGCTGTACAGCGTGATCTCGCAGGTTCGAGCCCCTACTTATGGTATCACTTAGGCAAAGTGTTCCAAATACATAGGGCTTAGAGACAGAAAGTAGGTTTACTGTTACCCTGGGATGAGAAATATGAGAGTCTGGAGAGGAACAGCAAGTAAATGCCAATGGATACAGGATTTGGAGGTGGAATTCGCGAAAGTGCCCTAAAGTTGATTTTTGTAATGGTTGCATCATAACTCTGAATATATTAAAAACCACTGAATTTTCAACTTAAATGAGGAATTCTAATGCATATGATATTCAATAGGTTAATATATCTATATTATCTATAGCTATATCTCCCAGGGACCAGAACAAAATAAATTGTGCAAGAGGAACCTGAAACTACAAGATCAACCTGATCCTTCTTAGTGAGTCAACTTTGCTAAAGGTAAATTGTTTACTATAAATATGAATCATTAGTAATCAGAGAAAAGCACACTAAAGTCTTCATAAAGATAACATGTTATAGCCTTCAGGTTGGAAAAAAAACCTGAAGTTTGAATAAGGCCAAGTGTTGGTAGACATGTGAAAAAAGAACACACTATCATGCATCACTGGTGCACATCTAGGCTGGTACAGCTGGATGTTGTACCAGTGAGATACAAAGAATGTAACCTAATTAAGAACATATATATTCTATAAGACAACAATGTTGCTGTTGGTATATATTGCAATGACATTCTCACACAGGACATATTGGGACATGTGTGGCTATTTTCCACCTGATAGCCCAGGAACATCAGGGAGCTAAATATCATGAGAGTTCTTATCTTTGGAGGATGGACAGATAAGATGGGCACTGTTTATGTTGAGGTGCAATACCTTAGCAAGTAGCACCAGGCTAAATGTAGGCAAAGCCATAAGCCTCTTAAATATACAGTCCTGAGTAGAGCAATGCAAAAACTGGAAAGATATATAATATAATAACATTCCCATAAAAGAGGTTCAAGAGATGGAGGGAGGTGGAAGGGAAGAGAGGGAAAGGGGATGTAATAAGGAAATAAGGTACATATATGTACCAACTCCACACAGAAATGTAAACATTACGTGCCACAAACACACCACTGAAAAGGAAAAAAAAAAAATCATTCCCATAAATTAAAGATGCATGTACACATAGCTGTATGATTTGCAATACTACATTCAAATAAACCCATTCACAATGAAGTGGCAATTTTAGAATTATGTCTAAAGTTTCCCCTTTGTATCAGTCATAAAATATGTGTGAAACTAGGAAAGATCAAAGACCTCCATCTATAAAACTACACGATAGCAAGTGCAGGGTCCTGAGTTCAATCCCCAGTACAGCAAAAAAAAAAAAAAAAAGCTACATGAAAAATTACTGCCATGGATAACAGGTTTTATTACATAATCTTTAGTCAGATAAGACAAAAAAATATATCAATATGACAACAGCTATTGCAAATCTATGGCCACATCATAAGACTGCCTAAAGTTTCTTTATTCTTCTATAAATCAATAGCTGGAAGTGGTTTCTCCAAAACAGAATTTGAATCTTGGTTCTCTGAAACTGAAAACAGTGGGTTTTGTACAAACTAAGGTTGACCATTGATTCCACAGTGGCATTCAGTATACCCCCAGCTATCCTATAAGCCTAGCTATAACTATGTGTCGCAACTTCCTTGACACCAACTTCCCATTCATACACCTCCCAACACCATCCTTTGCATCACTCTCCCAACGACTTCAGACTGCATTCCTTCCCATGCTTTCTGCCTAGCACTAAAGGACACTAAGCCATGCTTTGTGACAGACGGACTCAGCTGCGTATCTTTGCTTCACTATTTATAGATGATTATTCTTGGTTAAGTCATTTAACTTTTCAGAAAATTTGTAGACTTCATTTTTAAGCCATTTTACATCAAAACAACATTGACAAGAAAGTAGGGGAAGATCTCATTTATGCACCCCCCCCCCCCCCCCCCGCCACAGTCTCTCTCACTACCAATATCACTGATTCAAGGAGTGCTGTAGACCTTAGTCGTGATTGTCAACTTGCCTGGATTCAGAGATTCCTAGAGCTGGAGAGAGCTCTGGCATAAGCACCTGCCTCACAAGTGAAAGGTCCTGAGTTCAGTACCTGGCATGGTAGAAAATGAAAGAAGGAGAGAGAGAGAGAGAGAGAGAGAGAGAGAGAGAGAGA
>NW_004524848.1:1603896-1605323 GCF_000260255.1 Octodon degus | reverse complement strand
TCTTCAGTTTCACTCAAACGGTTTTCCAAGCTTATGATGAGATTTTAAGTTCCTCTATATCTCTTTGACTCTGCTTCATGTGATCTACTTCTTTCCTGTATTACTCATTCAAGGAATCCATCATTTTTCTAATTTCCTCTATTTTTTTTTATCAGTGTCTTCTTTAGAAGCAGTTATTAATTCTTTTCCTGCAGAGTTTTTTTCAGATTGGGTTTCTCCCTATGTTTTTGTAGTTGAGTCTTTACTTCAGATGCTATGAGTTCAGAGAATTCTTTTTTCATTTCAGAAATTAATTCCGCTCTTAATTCCTCTATATCTTTCTGCTGTTGCTTATTTACTTTTGATGCTATTAATTCCTACATTTCAGCTGAGCTAGTGTCCTCTGCACTTGTTCTTGGTTGGTATTGAGTTTCCTCCATATGTTTCTACATTTGATTCTTCAGATGTTATTAATTCAGGGATTTCTTTTATTTCAAATCTGAGTTCCTCTATAACTTACTGGAGTTTTTTCTTTATTTCAGAAACTGTTGATTCATTGATTTCAGCTGTGTGATTCCCAATTTGTTCTGTGGTAGTGTCCTCTGCACTTGTTATGGGTGGGCTTGGGGTCTGAGATTACAGTTTGCTCCTTCTCATTGTCATTTTGTATAGCATTGTGTTCTGATCTTTGTTGTAGAGCTTTGGTGCAGTTATATCCTTAGTACCAATCGAAATTCGGGTGCAGATATACAAAGTTTGAATTTATCCAGTTGTGCCTGGCTTGATTCTGGCTGCTATGCTTAGCTCCTTCCTGCTACAGCCCTTGGGAATGAACCTGTTGTGCCCCTCTGGCAAGATATTCTGCTCCTGGACTAGCTGGGTGGTTCTGTCCTCTACTCTCTCTGCAGGGAGTGCAGCTGCAGAGTTTCACCCCAGGCCTGTATGCCAGGCCTGAACTGAGTCTGAAGGGGACAAGGGGGAGTAGGGGAGAGGGGAAGCTTTCCAGCATACTCACCCGGCCTTGGCTAAGGCTGGATCTGGGTGTCCCGAGAACACAGCAGAAGTTCTCACTCACTTCAGTGGGCTTGCGGGGGGGGGGGGGAGCCCTGCGGGATGAGGGGATCCCAATGGTGTGGAAGTGGGTCTCACTCACACTGCGCCTGAGTTTGGACTGACAGGTCCCGTGGGCACCAAGGCATTTCTTATTTCCAAAGAGCATCTCAAGAAATTCATGTTCATCAAACCAATATTTTGAAAAATTCTCAAGAATATTCTAGGAGAAAATGGAATCAACAAAGTCAGCAGGTCAGTATTAATATGCTAAAAATATTAATATGCTGAGCTGTAAAAGGCTGAAGTTAAGAACTTCTGACATGCCAGTGCTGCGGATAACCCACTACTATTATGGACTACTGGACTATATTGGATTACTTTGCTGAACTCATACA
>NW_004524848.1:1601701-1603796 GCF_000260255.1 Octodon degus | reverse complement strand
TGAGTTCAGTACCTGGCATGGTAGAAAATGAAAGAGAGAGAGAGAGAGAGAGAGAGAGAGAGAGAGACAGAGAGACAGAGAGAGACAGAGAGAGAGACAGAGAGAGACAGAGAGACAGAGAGACAGAGAGACAGAGAGACAGAGACAGACAGAGACAGACAGAGAGAGTGAGACAGAGAGAGAGATAAACAGAGAGAGAGAGACAGAGACAGGGACAGAGACAGACAGACAGACAGACAGACAGACAGACAGACAGACAGACAGAGAAAGAGAGATTCCTAAAGAAGTGATTGGGTTTTAGGCCACTAAATGGATTAATGCAGGAGTCCTAACCCCTGGGCCATGATACCAGTCCAGTCTTGTCAGGTATTGGCCATACAGTAGGAGGTGAGTGGCAGTCCAGTGATCAAAGCTTCATCTCTATTTACAGCTATTCACCATTGCTTAGGACTTGACTGTATAGGATTAAGCTACTGACCATGAAGGGGCCTCTAGCTGTGTTATAAAAGTTTATATTCAAGGGGCTATTGAGATAGCTCAGTGGTGTAATCACCTGCCTGACAAGCACAAGGACCTGGGTTTGATCCTAGTACCGCAGGCTGTGTTGGCCCTGGAACCCTGGGAGCAAAAAGCCAGCCACCAAAACTAGGCATGGTGGTGCATGCCTGTGATCCCAGAGCTGGAGACCTGAGACAGGAGCATCACTACAAGTCCTAGCTGTGTAGTAAGACCCTGTGCCAAATAAATGATTTTAAAACTAATTTTTTTTAAACAAAGCTCACATTAACAGTGCTCTGAAGACAAAATAACACCATAGCTGAGGCAGCCAAAGACACAGACTGGCAACATTCACTATTCCAGAGCAATAAAACTGCGAACTGTACAGATAAAGCAGTTCTCTTAATTATCAAGATCTACTGCCTGAGTTCTAACGTCCTTCATGGGCTTTCATAGCCCCCACTTCCTGTACCCCCTGAGTCCGTAGAAACCCAATAAATATGGTGATCTGGAAAACTTATGGTCTTAGCACCCAAAGAGTTTTGACCTTCTGGGACTCTATAAACCATAGTTACATTTATCTTTATTTGATCTTTTTCCATGTACTTATCCATAAAATGAAAAGTCTCCTCAGTTCCTGACACCCCATGACTCCCGTTACCTTCAAGCTCTGCCTCCTATCACAGCAGGGATGACATTAGATTCTCCTAGGAATGAAAACCCTATCACGAACTACACATGTGAGGGACCTAGAATGTACACTGCTTATGAGAGTCTAATGCCTGATAATGTCAGGTGAAGCTGAGACAGTGATGTACTTGGGGAGTAGCAACAAATATAAACATTAGCAGAGAGATTTTAATGCATAGCTACCATAATAAATCAATTTGTTGCAGACTCATATAAAAGCCCTATTAGTGAGCGGCAAGTGACAATTAAGCTGTATCTAATGGAAGACGAAAATCAGAATCCAACATTTTTAGCAGTCTGCTCATAGCCCACCAATTATTTTATCACCACTTCTATTCATGGGTCTTTCCTGCACTATGTACTCATCAAGTCATACTTTTGGCAAATCCACAAGTTAATCTTTACCAACATAAGTAAAAAACAAACATCATAGGAGAACTCCTTTGAAAATGGGAAAGCCCCAATGATGAGGCAGCAGAAGACTCTAAGATTACCAACAAAAACAAGCTGCATTTGAAAGAAAATAGCAAAGATCTTACCCAAATTATGGGTTCATTGCAACAGGTGATTCACATTCTCCAAACCCTCCTTGTATAATATGTAGTGATCGAACAATGCCATGAAACCTTCAAAACTGCTTTGCCACATGGATACCAAGTACTCTGCATTAAAAGACAAGCCTCAGGTTGGCCAGATCGCACAGCAGATTAAAGTGCCTGCTTAGGCAGACACAGGGACTGGGATTCGATCCCCCCTTGTACCATGCTAGCCCTGACCCTGGGGCTTGCTGAGACAGAGGTTGAAATGGGGCATGGTGGCACATAAGCCTGTAATTCCAGTGCTTAGGAGGCTGAAAACAGGAGAATCACTATGAGTCTGATCTGTGTAGTGAGACCCTAAAGACCCT
>NW_004524848.1:1600559-1601601 GCF_000260255.1 Octodon degus | reverse complement strand
AGGTCTAGCTGTCACACCCAAAATCCATCATTGGACCAGGCTGAGCATATAGCTCAGTGCAAAGGCCCTGGATTCAGTCCCTAGTAACACACACACACACACACACACACACACACACACACACACAAACACACACACCCCAAAAATCACACACACACAAATAAGAAACCAACTGACAATAACCATAAGGATTTACTTCTGAACTTTTTGACTGAATTGTCTGAACTCTACTCCATTAATTTATATGTTCATCCTATGTCCATGCTACAGCACCTTCATTATAGTAGTTCTGTACTAGGTTTTGAAAGGAGGATCATTGTCAGTTCAAGGCCATCCTGGGCTATATGGCAAGTTCAAGCCCAACCTGAACTGCATAGCAAGACCCTGTCATTCCCCCCCCCCACCCAGGCTATTTAAGTTCAATTCATCAATTTCTCTAAAGATGTCACTGAAAATTTTAAAAGATTGTATTGAATCTGTAGATTTGAGTAGTAATGTCACCTTAATATTATATGTGCCAAAGAACAATATTATGTATCCCAATCTATGAACATGGTAATTTTTTCCATTTATTTAGGTTTCTTTTTTATGCAGAAGATATCTTTCTTTTTTCCACAATTTTATTGAGAAACAAATAACAATGAGACAGTTTCAAATCCGATTAGTAAGACGTTTCAATAATTAATACATTGCATATTATTGTCTTAGTGGTTATTCACTGTATAAGATGCAGACATGTAATCCTGTTTACAAACACTATTGGAACAAATCTTTCTATTCATTGATTAAGAGAATGTAGCTGTATATCTATCCTAACTATTTTGAATATACAGATACAAAATGGTCATTCATTTGTGTCCTCTTTTTTTTGTTTAGTTTTGTCATTTAACTATTATAGGTGTGGGCTGGTGAGATGGCTCAGTGGTCTAAAGCACCTACTTAGAACAAGCTTAACAAAGCACAAGGACCACGGTTCAATCCCCCAGCACCACATGCCAGCCAGCCCCGCCCCCTGGTGGGCTGAGCTGGCCACACACACACA
>NW_004524848.1:1598341-1600459 GCF_000260255.1 Octodon degus | reverse complement strand
AAAAAAAAATGTGAACACAAAGAACAAAAGCAATCATTGAAGGCCAATATTTCATCAAATGCATTTGCACTGAACATAATACTTAGTGGCTAACTGCATCACTAACGCTATGAAACCCTTTACTATTGGTGAACAGTTGATCCTGCCTAATACTAAGGACACTTGTTAGGAACTTTTAGAAGAGGCTACAATTCAAAAAGTGGTAAATATTCCTCTTCCAATTATCACCATAACTGACAAACTAATGAAATAGTGGAGGGTATTAAGGCATACATGTTAGAGAGGATTACTGAGTCACCATGGTACAAATCCAGGGGTTAACTGAACCTGGGACTCTGAGCATCCATGGGTTGGCTACATCTCAGGGTTCCTAGTGTTAAACTCTTACAGTGACCATGTGAGGGACAAGCACAGGAGATGTTCATGGTCAGGAGAACCCAAAGTGCTATAAGCTAATAATTAGGCCCTAATCCTATGGTTGGGGCTGGGTTCAGCCTGCATTTCCATTGATTTGACAGTCTCAGAATTGCTAGACCACCCTAATCTTACTGTTGGTTTGTGGTGATTATCCAGCATGGTTCTGGGCTCTGGCTGTCTCCTTTGTCTACCAGAGAGAACAGAATCATGTCTTCAATTGGACATTGCCACAAAGCTGCAGACCCCAGAAGACAACCACAGGCTTGGATTCACAGAGAAATGTCTTTCAGCGGGGTGGAAGTGGGGGGCTGTATTTTTCTTTTTCAAATTCTTTTGTTTGTTATTTGTTTAAGTTTTGGGGTTTTTATGAGTCAGAACATTGTTTATAGGGTTTTTTTATTTTCTTACATTTTTGGTGTTTTTTCTTCCCTTGTCTTCTGTATTCTGCACCAATTTTCTCAGGCTTCAGTAATCTTCCTTTGTCCTTAAGCCTTGTTTACAATCTCTTTCTCTTCTTTTCTTTTTTAATTTTTGCCAAACCTTTCTTTTAAATTTTCTCCCATTAATTACCTATTTTTACTCCATAATTTCCTTCTTTTTCTCCCTCTTTCTCTTTTATCTTCCATTTTTTTTTGCCAGTTTTCATTCCACCTTTACCTACTTCTATATCCATCTCTCTACTCATCAATAATAACCTCTGCACCTTCTCTCCTTGAATCATACAGTTATGTTTCATAATTTCCCTTTGGCATTCCCCCATTACCAAGACCTAAATCTTTAATAATATACACCATAAAGATTTGCTAATCTTTTGATAGTTAACTCTATAAAATTACTGTTGAATTCTTTCCTAGCATTAGCAGAGATATAGCTGTTGTACTTATTCAGTACACATTAGATGTAAGTCTACACATTAGAGGTAAGTCTATACCTCGTTGCCTTAATGTTTATATCATCATTAATGATTTCTTCTATAGGATTAAGTATGGTACATAACTGGTCCTTATGGTATATATCTGACTTTTTCTGAGCAATACTACTGTCACTGTTTCACTTGATCTCAACAGGGTCAAATAATTGTCACTATTTCTCTGTAAGCCAACACTCAGAATGTTTTTATACATTAACAATATCACAGTACATTCCTAGAGAACTTGGTTGCTGGGCTAACTATGGTGCATCCTCCTCTCCCAAAACAGCAATGTGGTTAAATAATGGATCTGTGACAAAGATTCACACTTAGCTACACCCAAAGTACATCACTCAAAAGCAACTAAGGAAATCTTTATACTAGCAACAAAGTCTTTAGATTATAAAAACCAACAAAACTCAACATAAAACAAAGCAAAAAATAAATGAACAAAAACAATAGAAACATGTAAGAAAAAAAAAGGTAACAAAATGCCTCCCCAAACTCCCAAGCCCCCTGAAGCTAATCCATAGGGCACCAAGAGGTAGAAGAGTCTAAGCCATACACCTGAATTGCTTGACAGAATAACAAAGGAGATTAGAAAACACTTCAAAGAGATACTCCATGGGATTAGAGAAAATATAACTAAATGTATGACAGCAATAACAAAAAAATAATGGGAGCTCTTGGAAGACACTAACAGAAAGTTAGATGAGCTACACAAAATGATACAAAACATGAATGACCAGTTTACCAAAGAATTAGAGTCCATGAAAATATTTTAATTAAAA
>NW_004524848.1:1593880-1597976 GCF_000260255.1 Octodon degus | reverse complement strand
GAAGACAAAGATGCCTTCCAAAACCAGCTGCTCAAAACACCTTAAAAACAACACAAGAAAGTGAAAAACTGATCCAGCAACTGCAAGGTGAGACAAAGAAGACTAAACTAAGTATAATCAGAATAAGTGAAAAATCAGAAGCAACATAAAGCTGTTCACAGAATTAATAGCCGAAAACTCCCCAAATATAAGGAAATAAATAAACATATAGATAAGTGAGGGATATAGAATACCAAATACCCAGGACCAAAAGAAACCCTCTCCACATCACATGTACTCAAAGTTCTAGAAGTTCATCATAGGAATAAAATCTTAAAAGCTGCTAGAGAAAAGCAATGCATCATGTACAAAAAAAAAAAAAAAAAAAAAAAAAAAAAAAAAAAAAAACATTAGAATCCAAGTAGACTTCTCTGAACAAATTATAAGGAACAGGAGGGCTTGGACTAAAGTATTTCAAACACTAAAAGATAATAGCTTCCAATCCTGACTTTCAGATATTGAAATTTTTTCCCTTTAAAACTGATGGAGATGGCCAGGGGAGATAGCTCAGTGGCCTAAGCACCTGCCTGGAAAGCGCAAGGTCCTGAGTTCAATCCCTGGTACAAAAATAAATAAATAAATAAAATAAAAAAGTGAATTAAAAAAAAACTGATGGAGAAATAAGGCATTTCTTTTTTTAAGTTAATTGAGATAATTTTACTTTTTAATTTTTTTCCGATAATTTTATTGAGAAATAAATAGCAATGAGACAGTTTCACATCAAATTGGTAGGACAGTTCCAATAATTAACACATTGCATACTGTCTTCTTAGTGGATATTTGCTGTAAGAGATGCAGACATGATATCCTCTTTACAAACACTATTAGAACAAATGCCTCTATTCATTAAGAGAATGTAACTATGTATCCATCCTAACCATTTTGAATACACAGACACAAAATAGTCATTCATCTGTATCCCTTTTTTTGTTTAGTTTTGTCATTTAAATATTATAGGTGTGTGAATTCAGCAAAACATTATAAAATAGTCCAGTAGTCTATAATAGTATTGGGTCTTCCTCTTGACTGGCAATGTCAGAAGTTGTTGACCTGAGTTCCCTACAACTCAACATAACAACATGGCTTTACTTCTTATACTTCATTTTTATACTTTTCTGCTGGATGGTTAAGACCAAAATAAAGCAAGACCTATGCAACAAGAATTGTAGTTTTTGGATCTGATAAAGTCAGTCAAATCCCCTCAGGATTTATCCTGAGACCCTGTACCTCATATTGTAGATAATTTGTCAGTGTCAGCCATGTGGATGAGTCATGACCATTGCTTGGCCAATGCGCTCTCTGTGAAAGCCTGAGAGAATGTTTTTTCTCCATGTGACTCTCCTTAGGCACACTCTACATCATCAATCACTTTCCTCATTGGCCCCATAATATCCTTGATCAGAAAATTTGGGACATAACTGAGTTACATGACATTACAGTACAAGTTCTCATATGTTCTGAGTCTTAATTGACCTTGGAAGGCTAGGGGAAAAATGTTGGCTTTCCTTGAGGCCCTCATTTTTCTGTAATTTTTGGTCTGCAAACTTAGGTTGTTAACCCTCCAGAAGAGAATCTTATTGTTATTACCATACCACCTAGGCTGTTGAGCTTAGCCTCACTATCTGTCTGAATATCAAACATCTCAGGCATAATACGGAACAGGTATTTTTCATAAAATGTTGATATGGTAAACTTTAAGTCCTTACAGAATATGATGAAAAATATTTGAAAAATTAAAATATACTTTAAAAATAGGAATAAAAAATTATATATCTTTACACATAAGTCCAGAAATCTAAACATGTACAACACTGTAGCAGGACAGTCTCACAACACTCCTTTTCCTCTCTCCTGCCTTCATTCACCACCCCTTCCCTTTTTTTTCTTTTTTCTGGGGCCAGGGATTGAACTCAAGCCCTTGCACTTGCCAGACAAGTGCTTATTCTACTGAGCTATCTTCCCAGCCCCACCCCTTCCTTTTTGAACAGTCATCTACCCGAGAGACAGCATGGCAAAAACTGGCATGTCATGACAAGCAGCCTGTATTCAGAAGACCAGAATGACAGGCACTCCAAGTATGAACTGACTGTTACAAATTGCAATCTTCAGTGCAGTTGCTTAGTTCACAGGTGTCAGTATATATACTTAGTCAAGGTGAGAATCCTTCCAATTAACTGCTACATTCAAAACTCTGCTGCAGATTCTCAGGATCATTGCCTTTCCCATCTTGTGCATATAACTGTATGGCTTGACACTCTCATATTTGCTAGCTCTTCTCTTTCCCTCCCTTAATAGTTTAGTGCTCAAGTTCTTGCTTTCCTTTTAGTTGTATTATACCTTTCTATTTGTATTTCTTCATTTGAGTTCTTATACTAGGGAAACTATATTATATTTACACATGTGTGTCTGGTTAATTTCACTTATGAGTATATCTTCAAGTGGCATCCACTTCAATATCAAGTCTTCGAGTTTATCATTCTTTATAGCTGAGTAATACTCCATTGTAGAAAAATACCACATCTTTTCATCCATTCCTCAGGTGACAGGCATCTTGGTTGTTTCCAAGATTTGGCTATCACAAGTTGTGCTGCTATAAACATAGGTACACATATATCACTATGACTCCAGGAAAATTCCCAATAGAGGAATAGCTGCTTTAAATGGGATTTCCAGTCCTAATTTTCTAAGGAGTCTCCACATTGATTTCTATAATGGTTGCACCAGTCTGTATTCCCACCAGCAGTGGAGAAGGGTTCCTTTTTCCCCACAGCCTTTCCAACATTTGTTGTTGGTTGATTTGTTTATGATAGCCATTCTATCTGGGTTGAGATGATATCTCAATGTTGTTTTAATTTGCATTTCATGGATGGTTAGTGATGTGGAACATTTTTTCATATATTTATTGGCTTCTTTAATTTCATCCTCTGAGAAGTATGTGTTCCTCTCATAGCCCATTTCTGGACTGGGTCTTTAAATTTTGGGGCCCTATTGTTTTTTAGTTCTTTATAAATTCTAGAGAGCAGACTTTTGTCTCAGTACTTATTTGTAAAGATATTTTTGAAATTTGTTAGTTGTCTTTTCACTTTGATGGTAATTTCTTTTGACATGAAATAATTTCTCAATAAGAAGAGGTCCCAGTTGTTACTTTTTTCAAGTGTTTCCCATGCGATTTGTTTTTTGTTCATGAAATCTTTGCCTACCCTATGCCTTCAAGAGTTCCTCCTACTTTCTCTTCCAGGAGATTGAGTGTTTCTGTTTTAATGTTTAGATCTTTAATCCATTTTGACTTTAGCTTAGTGCATGGTGACAGATCTGGGTCAAGTTTTAGTTTTCAGCATGTAGAGAGCCAGTTTTTCCAGCACGATTTGTTAAAGAGGCTATCTTTCTTCCAGAGAATAGGTTTGGTTACTTTGTCAAACATAAGGTGGCTGAGTGTGTTCATAGATGCTTCAGCATCTTCTAATCTATTGCATTGATCCTCAGGTCTATTTTGTTGCCAGTACCATGCTGATTTTATCACAGTAGCCTTGTAGCATAATTTCAAGTCAGGAATTGTAATGCCTTCTGCCTTGTTTTTATTGCCCAGGATTGCCTTTGCTATTCTAGGTCTTTCCTGGTTCCAAATAAATTTTAGGAACAATTTTTCTAGGTCTGTGAGGTATGTTGGTGGTAATTTGATAGGGATTGTATTAAATCTGTATAGCAATTTTGAGAGTATAGCCATCTTCACAATATTGGTTCTTCCCATCCAGGAGTATGGAATAT
Source organism: Octodon degus (assembly GCF_000260255.1). Taxonomy (NCBI): domain Eukaryota; kingdom Metazoa; phylum Chordata; class Mammalia; order Rodentia; family Octodontidae; genus Octodon; species Octodon degus. Next base: position 1,594,172 of record NW_004524848.1, on the reverse strand, counting down.
CTTTCCATTTTCTGAAATCTTCTACGATCTCTTTTATAAGAGTACTGTAATATTCCATGAAAAGATCTTTCACTTCTTTAGTTAGATTAATTCCAAGGTATTTCATTTTCCTCAGTGCTATTGTAAAAGGTATTGTTTCTCTAATTTCCCTCTCAATGTGTTTGTTATCTGTGTAGAGCAATGCTATTCACTTTGTAGCCTGCTATGCTACTAAACTTTTGTGTTAATTCTAGTAGCTTCTTGGTGGAGTGCTTTGGGTCTTCCAAGTAAAGTATCATGTCATCTGCAAATA
>NW_004524848.1:1580279-1587133 GCF_000260255.1 Octodon degus | reverse complement strand
TTTGGTCTTCAATGTTAGGTTGTTAACCCTCCAGAAGAGAAGCTTATTGTTATTACCCTACTGTACTAATAGTGTTTAGACAAGATGTCATATCTGTATCTTGTACTATGAATAACTACTATGAAGAAATAATATACAATGTGATAATTACTCTCCTACTAACCTGTTTTGAAACTGTCTCAATGTTATTTCTTTCTTAATAAAATTAATATAAACAAAACATCAGCAGGTCAGAAAGAATGAGTACACCTGGTGGGATCAGCAGATAAATAAAAAGAAAAAAATGAGGAAATCGGTAACAATAATACAATGACAGGAATAAGCCAGTACTTCACAGTAATAACTCTCAGTGTCAACAGTCTCAAATCCCCAGTCAAGAGCACAGATTAGCAAAATAGATCACGAAAGAAAATCCAGCAATATTCAGCATAGAAGAAGCACATTTAATAGAAAAATATAACCAATTAAAAGTCAAAGGATGGAAAACAATATTGCACATGAAAGGAAGCCAGGAAAAGCAGGAGTTGCTACCCTAATTCAGTCAAAGTGGTGAGACATACCTGTAATTGCAGTACTCAGAAAGTTTGTGAGTTTGAGGCCAGCTTGGGCTACATAGCAGGAACCTGTCAATAAATAAATAAGCAAACAAATAAATAAGAAATCAAACAACCTTCCAAAAGGCTGACATTGCAGGCATGTGGCATTTTAGGCATCATCTTTGAGAGATGTAGGATGGCAGATATGAAAAAGATTAATAATAATATCAGGGCTGGTACCACCATAAGGTGGGTAAATTATAGATATTTCTATCACAATTTAGTAAAAATAAAATGAAAATTTTATTGTATTATATCTAACTTTTGTTAAACTGACAGTAAAGTGTTCTTATGTTAAATATTCATCTTTAAAGACAAATACTGAAATATGAGTGAAATATTATGACAACTTGAATTGCTTCCAGACATCCCTGTGAAGGAGTAAAGGAAGACAGTGGGGGACACAGACGGGGCAAGCGTGGCCTTGAGTGCTTCCGTTGCAGTTGTGTGATAAGCATAATAGAATCTCTTATATTACTCCTCTTTTGTATTTAAAAGAAAAAAAAAAACATTTTGCCGGTGAAGACAAGCCTGTGTTTAAATTTTAATCATTTTCACTTTTGAGAAAATTCAAGGAAAGAATTAAGTGGACAAAACCATAGACATAAAATTATTAAATGCAACTTTCTAATAAAAACTCCATTCTGAGCACTGAACTCTTTTTGTTGTCATTGGTTTTGTTTTCTATTTCTTTTGGTTTTTCAATTGTTTTTTTTTTTTTTTTTCTGGAACCAGGGATTGAACTCAGGAAAGCGTTTATTCTACTGAGCCATCTCCCTGGCCCCTGTCTTTTTAAATTAATTTTATTGAGAAGGAAATAGTAATGAGACAGTTTCAAAACAGGTTAGTAGGAGAGTTACAATAATTAATACATTGCATATTGTTGTCTTCATAGTAGTTATTCATAGTACAAGATGCAGACAAGATATCTTGTCTAAACACTATTAGTACAAATCTTTCTTCTCATTGAACTAAGAGAAAGTAGCTGTATATCTATCCTATTTTGTATATACAGATGTATGTATTTTTTTCACTACAAAATGGTCCTTCATTTTTATCTCCCTTTTTTGTTTAGTTTTGTCAGAGATGGGAATTGCATTGCCATTAAAATATTGTAGAAAAAGAAGGTTACAAGGATAGCCAACATTTTGACCCTAGCCCTTCAAGGTCAGTGAAGACTCAGGACATAAGAGAACCTGTACTGTAACATCCTGTAACTCAGTGGTGTCCCAAATTTTCTGTTCAAGGAGATTATAGGACCACAGAGGAAAGTGATCGACAATGTAGAATGTGCCCAAGGAGAGTCACATAGAGAGAAAACATTCTCTCAGGCTTTCACAGAGAGCAAATTGGTCAAGCAATGGCCATGACTCTTGTTTTGGTTTGGTTTTGTGTTTTATTAATCTGGAAAAATAGGTAATTTGATACTACCCTGAGAAGTTGTTGAACTGGTATCTTTAAATCAGCAGAAGAAATGAATTTCACACTCAAGTGTCAAATAATAACCAGCCAATCACTTTTTGACAAATGATATCCAATAAATAATTGCTTAGTAAATTAAAATATAAGTGATTTCTAAAGGAAGAGTCTTAGAATTATGAGTTTTACAATGTGGGTTTTTATTTTGTTGTTTTATTTTTATTTTTTAAAATGTATTTGGTGCAGGGTCTTACTATGTAGCTCAGACTCATAGTGATCTTCCTGTTTTCAAGCCTTCCCAGTGCTGGGACTATAGGCATGCACCACCACGCCCAAACTTGATGACTGGCTCAGCATTCCAGGGGAGAAGGGCTGGTTCAGCATGTGGTACCAGGGGTTGAACCCTGGTCCCTAGCTTACCTAAACAGGTGCTTAGTCTGCTGTGCTATCTTGCTGGCCCTTATTTTGTTTTTGGTTAAGTTGCCTAGACTGGCATTGAAATTGTGATCCCCTTGCCTCAACCTCCAAAGTAACTGGGATTTAAGGTACGTGGTACCACACCAGGCTTGTATGAGTACTCTTTATTTTTGAGATAGTGACCCACTGTGTAGTCCAGCCTGACCTTAAACACATGGTTATCCTCCTGCCTCAGCCTCTTGAGTCTGAGATTACCATGCACCACCATGCCCAGTGTATATGAGTATTTTTTTTTTTTTTTTTTTTGTGGAACCGGGGAACTCGGGCCATTGCACTTGCCAGGCAAGTGCTTATTCCACTGAGCCATCTCCCCGGCCCCCCATATGTGAGTATTCTTAATGGGTATCATTTGCACTGTTATGAAAAGTTTGTATCTCCAAAATTTATATGTTGAATCATAGAGAACACTCTTTTTGAGGTGGACAAAGCCAAAGTGTTCATGAGGGTGAAATGACAAGTTCAGGACTCCAAGACTCTTTATTTGTCTCCATTTCAGTGATGTTATGCTTTCAAAGGATCTTAGCAATGACTTTTGTGTTTTTGTTTTTGTGTTGTTTTCTTTGCGCACTACATTACCCAGGCTGGTCTGGAAATCCCAAGCTAAATGATTGCTCCCCTGCTGCCTCTCCAGCATGTGACTGCAGATATGCACACCACCAGGCCCCAACCTCCAGCAACATCTTTTACTTTCTCTCAGCTGCATCCCCGTTTATCCTCTGTGAGGTCCTTTTCTCATTTGATTCTGTTTTCTTTTTCATTATACTCATGTGCATTCAACAAAGCTTTATGAAATTCCTTCTCAGTAGGAAAGTGCTACAAATGTTAGGAGTTAAATAGTAACTCAAATCAGAGTCTGTCACAGTTTACAGTAATTCTTTTCCAACAGCCCTGACAATAATCAGGACAGATATTGTATGTTTATTATATACCAGATACTTTCTAAGCAATTTTTATCTATTTTTTTAGTTCCATCCTCACTTAAATCTAATGGTATTATTGTTACTCACTTAGCACAGACACTACATTTCTGTCTCATGGTCAGTGAACCCTACACAGTATTTGTCTCTTCTTTACTGTGTTTATTCTCCTACCAAGGTCCAAGTCACCAGAGGTATTTCTATTCATTTATTAACTCATGCACTGGCCACATAGTTATTAAACATATTTGATGTGTCAGGAATATAGGTGTCATTTTGAGCAAACAAAGATTTGTCACAGTCCCTGTCATTGAGGAGATCACAATCTATTAAGAAAGACCCCCCCCCCAAAAAAAAGACCCATTTGCAATCCCAGCACAACTTTTAATGTGCAAATGCAGGGCAAATGGAGAGGAGGAAATGACTAATCATGCCTGAGGTTGCTGAGAACATTTTTTATTAGTGTCTTAACAGCTAAAATAGCAACTCATTAAAGAATCATAGGAATATTAGTCCTATGGGAATCTGAGAAAGGAGGAACCAGTGCAAGGACTATGTGAGTGGAAAATGGCAGGATCTGAGGATGACAGGTTGAGTTGGAAATGGTGAATACTTCATGGTCATGCTCCAAGGGTGTAAGCTGGGAGTAAAGCATGAGGGTCTGAACTTTAGAAGAATGGCCTGGTACTATTTTAAAGGACATCAGCCTAGCAGACCCTAAAGAAAAGAACAAATTGGTAGCTACTGAAGATATATAAGCAAGAATTAATGAATCACCTAAGGCATCAGAAAAGAAAGATTTAGGGAGTTGAATTAACAAAAATTGGTGACTGCTTAAATTTAAGGACAAGAAGTGATTCAGTGGCTGCGTAGATAATGATGGCAGCCAATATAGTAGTATATCAAATGCTACAGGATTCTTAGTGAGCTCATCTACTCAGTATTTTCAAAGCAGCCTCAATTGGCCTCTAAAGGCCTAGAGAAGCAGTAACTAACTCCTATATGGCTATATGGGTCTTACAACAGCCAGGCATTGCTTCAGCTATGCAGATGGATTGAAATTCAGTTCATCTTCACACCTCTGTAAGGCAGGCAGGACTATAGCCCCACGTGATAACATCCTTGAAGCACAATGCTAGTAATGGTGCACAACACTGCTACAATTGTTCTATCTCATTGTTGCTAATGACTAGTATATGTTACTGTGACTAGTATATAAATAAAACTCTACAATAGGCATATATGTAAAGTAGGAAAAAACAGTATGTGGAAATAAGCTTAGTAAACTGAGAGGGATATTAATTTGCCCAAGGCCATGCAGCCAGTAAGTGTAGAGTCAGGTTTGAAATAATATGCAGTTTGTCTCAATAGTATAGTCCCCCTATATCCATGGTACTATGCCTAAGGACTCCCAGTGGACACCTTCTCTCCTTTTGCTTCCTGTCACTACTATTGTGCTTCAAGAATGTTATCAAGTAAACAAGAGTTATTTGAGCATAGGTACTGCAATACTACCACAGTCCTTCTGACAGCCAAGATGACTGCTCCTGTGAGCTGTGGGGCAGCTGGAGTGCACAACACAGACCTGCTGGGGGAGCAGATGACTCAGGTACTGGGTGAGATGAGATGGGAGGGCACAACTGCCCCCACACTACTCAACAGAGCACAGTGCTGAATGCCCCCTTGCTGATTTGTGGGATTTTCCATTTAATGTTTTTGGATCACATTTCATTATGGGTAATTAAAACTGGGAAGCAGTACTGCAAAGGAGGGAGGGCTTTGGGGCTAGAAGATCAAGCACTGAGGAATGCAGCCCATCACAGGATAAACTTTCCAACAAATCCCCTTGTGACCAGGCCCAAGTCCATCTTCTTACTGCTCAAAATCCAATATTCATGAGACAATCATCACAGGAAGGTCTCAAGTTTACCTAAGGGGCTGGTACTCTGAGGAAAAACTACTGTCCCCTCAATAAAGACCATTTTAGTGAACTCAGGAGTGCGTGTGTGCACACGTGTGTGTGTGTGTGTGTGTGTGTGTGTGTGTGTGTGTGTGTGTGTGTAAGGGCTCCAATGGGGAGGAAAAAGGAGCAGGGCATCAGTGGGCAAGAAGACTATATGCTGAGTCAATCCACCAAGTGCTACAACCATCTGTGTCACTCGGGGATGAATTCTTTTCCTTTCTTGCTAGAATATCCTTGTAATAATTAAGCTTCATTCAGCTCCTGGGCCAGTCCCTGTAATTGTTTAGATAAACACACTATACTTCCTATAAGTTAAACATTATCTGTACTTTAACCTTTAGTTAAAGAACAGGATTAACAAGGTATATGCTTTGTGTTGAAGATACACATTTTGATATTACTGCAACATCATCAGAGGACATGGGTCTTATAAATCTAGAAAAGTCATGGATTAGTTCAGTTCTATGACTCATGTCTTTTTAGTCTCTTCCCAGAAATAATTTAACCATGTAGTTTAAGATACTGCACAGGAGAGGACAGTAGAAAGCAAATTTTGTTAGAGAAGACTTCAGCAGAGGTGTCACTTAAAGTAAAGCTAGTAGCAGACTAATTTACATATGGCTTAGCTGTGTGACCTCCAAAACTACTAACATTGAAAGTCAACTACCTTATAAGATCCAAAAGTTGCATTTCTTGTTATATAGGTCTTGCTTTATCTTGGTCTTAACCATCCAGCAGAAGAGTACAAAAATGAGGTATAAAAAGTAATGCCAGGGGTGGGGGAGATAGTTCAGTAGAATAAGTATTTGCCTGGCAAGGGCAAGGGCCTGAGTTCAATCCCTGGTTCTGCAAAAAAAAAGAAAAAGAAAAAAAAGTAATGCCATATTAATATGCTGAGCTGCAAAAGGTTCAAGTCAACAACTTCTGACATTGCCAGTCCTATGGAAAATCCACTACTATTATGGACTACTGGACTATATTGGAATATTTTGCTGAATTCACGCACCTTCAATATTTAAATGACAATGGGATACCCTTCTCTAAGAAAACTAGACAAAAAAATATAAATAAAAATAAACGACCATTTTGTATCTGTATATTCAGAATAGTTAGGATTTTTTTTTCCACTCCGAATGCCATTAGAGCAGATTTGGCTGGCCTGAGTTGTGGGGATCGAACCACAGCCACCTGAGCCTGACAGCTTTGTGGAAGCAGCCACTTAAAGAACTGAGCTAGGGCCGGTCCCCCAGTTAGGATAGATATACAGCTACTTTCTCTTAATTCAATGAACAGAAAGATTTGTTCTAATAGTGTTTGTGGACAGGATGTCATGTCTACATCTTGTACTATGAATAACCACTAAGACAAAAATATGCAATGTATTAATTATTGAAACTGTCCTACTAATCGGTTTTGAACTGTGTCATTGCTATTTGTTTCTCAATAAAATTATGTTTAAAAATCCTAAAGGACCATTTTCTT
>NW_004524848.1:1578404-1579982 GCF_000260255.1 Octodon degus | reverse complement strand
AGAAGAAATGTTTTTACTGATATTGCTTAGACAAGATATCATGTCTACATCTTGTCCTCTGAATAACTATTATGAAAACAATAACATGCAATTTATTAATTTTTGTAACTGTACTGTTAACCTGTTTTGAAGCTGTTTCATCGGTATTTTCTTTTCGCATTAAAATGAGTAAGAAATAAAAAATAAAAACTTTTGATTGGTACATACCTTCTATCTTGTAATTGTCACTGGCTTTCAATTTCAAACATAACTATTTCATCCACATGATACATAATCTACTATTTTAAAATTTTCAGTTTAAAAAGTTAAAAAAAGAATATTTTGTCATGTTATTAAAGTCTTGCCATAAAAAAGTACATAGTCAATAGTAAATGTTTTCTATAGTAAGGAGATTTCTCAAAAAAATTAAAAACAAATTGGGCATGGCAGATTTACCTATGACCCTAGCTACCTGGGCGGCTGAGGCAGGAGAATAACCTGAGGCCAGGAGTTTTCGGAACAATGAGACACAGAAATCATTTCTCAAAAAGTTAAAAATAGGGCAACCACATGGACCAGCAATTACAATCCTGGGATGTTATGGTTTGTATCTAGTTGTGTCTGTGCCTGGTATATTTTACTTAATTATCTACAGTTATATCAGTGTGGTTCAAAATGACAGGATTTCATTCTTCAGTATTGGTGAGTAGGGTTCCATTGTTTGTATGCCTCAATGTTCTTTATCCTTTCGTCAGTTGATGAACGCATAGGTTGTTTCCATTTCTTGGCCATTGTGACTAGTACTCCAGTGAACATAAAGTTCAACGATGAGGTGGGCTTATAGAGTTTGTGATTGATTCATGGCCTAGTGTTGGGATTATAGGTGTGTGGGCTACACCCTCCCTGGGGTAGTTTACATGCATACAACATAAAAGAAAGAGTCTCTCTCTCTCTCTCTCTCTCTCTCTCTCTCTCTCCCCTCTCTCTCTCCCTCCCCTTCCTTTTTGCTCCTGATGTTTTTCCTGTTTTCCACTACTATGAACTATTGCCCTCTGCCATGTGCCACTCTGCCTTAGAGCCAGCAGAGTACAGACTGAAATAAATTGTGAGCTAAATAAACCTTTCCTCCTTTAACCCTGGGTGTTGGGTAGTTTGCTCAACAATGAGAGAAAAGTAACTGAGACAAAAGGAATATAACTAAAGGAAGGGAAATCACTATGTCAAAGAGCTGTCTGCACTTTACGTTCATTGGAGCACTAGTCACAATAGCCAAGAAGTGGAAACAACCAATGTGTTCACCAACTGATGAATGGATGACCATGTGAGGTATATAAACAGTGGAACCCTACTCAGCCATACCAAAGAATGAAATCCTGTCATTTTGAACCACATTGATACATAACTGTAGATTGCAGGCACCAAAATTCAAAATCGTATCTGTATTTCACAAAAATGCCCTAAGTATGTCCATTACATTACACAGTGTATTTAATTATCTAGATTCAGATTAGACACAACCACATCTGTTCAATATCAAGTGTCCATATTATTCATGCCTTATGCATGGACTCTGGTTATTTGGCAATAAATCTCACGTTT
>NW_004524848.1:1577389-1578064 GCF_000260255.1 Octodon degus | reverse complement strand
GTCTGAGAAAGACTTTCCTCTTCAATTCAGAAAGAACAGAGTATACTCACCGGGGCATTCCTCTCAGAGTAGTCTTTCACCTTTGCAAGGTAAAGGGCTGTATCTTGCTGTTCTCTGAGATGTCCTGAAGGCATTCTTCCTGATGTCAAGTGTTCATCTTCTTTCTAATGTTATACAACCCCACCCATTGTACCACCTTTGCAGGTGTTTCCTTTTAGACCAAACTGAAAACTTTTCAAAGGGCTCTTTTGCTTCTGGCTTTAAGGATAAACATAGCTAAAAGCTGCCAGCACTATTCATGCACCAGCCTCAACACTGGGCCGCCTTGAAATTTCCCCTGCCAGATTAATTCATTCACCATCTTTAAACTGTGTGTTTCAAGCTACTTTTGGTGGAATATTTTAAATAATTGTGCCTGGTGAAGTGTTGTTAAAATACTGGGTTGTGTCTGGCCTGGCTCTGAATGAACCAGAGGAATGTTTCACACCCAGAGGGCCAGGGGTGTCACTGGAATTCATGCCTCCTATGAGTAGATTAATTAAGACCCCGATTTTCTTTTATCTTTCTTTTCTTTTCTTCCTTTTCTTTCACAGTACTAGTGAATGATCCCAGGGCCTTCACACACACTGACCTATAATCCCATCCTTTTTTCTTTTCTTTTTTTTTTTTTTTTTT
>NW_004524848.1:1570721-1577254 GCF_000260255.1 Octodon degus | reverse complement strand
TTGATTTCATATGATCAAAAAAAGTAATTTCATGTGATCATGTATAGTCATGGGACATTTTTCAAAGGTAAGAAATCAACATTGGCACAATACTATGAAATCTATTTGGATTTTATCTTTTTTTATGAATGTTCTTTTTTCATCCCAAGATCTTAATAGCATTTAGCCAATTTACTTTTTAACTTTTCTATCTTCAAACTCGTGTGTGTGTGTGTGTGTGTGTGTGTGTGTGTGTGTGTGTTGCCAGGGATCTAACCCAGGGGGTCAAACATGTTAGGCAATGTGTCTACACTGAGCTAGCTGTTCCTCCAGCTATAGATACTTTGCCTTTTAAATTTAGCATTTCATCTTTTTCTGTGAAAGTCTGGGAAGAAGGAGCTAGAAACACAACATATACTGATCTATCTCAGAGGCAATTGTAGGTATTGGAGTTTTGAGGTTCTTTGTGAATGTTAGTTTACTTAATCATTTTTCATCTTTCAGGCAAAAGTACTTGAGGGATGACTATTCCAAATGTCATCTAAGTAGAAATCCTCATGAGAGATGAATAGTGTCATACTTGACTAGATTCTCAAAAACAGCTTCTACCCTATCAACCATTCTACTTGAATTTATAGCAACAAAGATGTTTCTACCACTCTGGACCAAAGTTGTTTACTTTTATCTGTGTTCCTTAAAAGTGTAAATCTTCACCTTAGTTCATCAGGTAAAGTTCCTTGGTGAGCTACTGCCAAGCTGGTATCAGTACAAGATGTGAAACAGGACCAATGTGGATGTAAGTAAGACATGGACCATGTCTAAGATATGATGTTGAAGAAAACTAGGGCATTCTCCTGGGAACTCAGTGCCTACAGCTGTGTCTGGAGGTGATTGGCGGGTAGGAAGGCTTGAGAGGAGGAAGAAGGAAACATCAGTGAGGAGACACATTTCTGTCAGATAGAATGAAAAAAGGCAAGTTTTACTTTTGTAAAAATACTTTTTCCTACAGTTAATCAGTGCAGAATGGAAAGTAGTGTACCATAAAATCCATGAGGGGCTGAGGGTGCAACTCTGCAGTAAAGCCCCTGTTTATCAGGCACAAGACCACAGGATCAATTACCTGTACTGCACACTCACACAAAGCCATGAATGCTGTTGGTATTCAGCAAATATATGTTAATAAAGTCATATCGGCTCTGATAGTACTCTAAACAACTCATTTCCACTAGTGAAGTAGATGCTTCCTAGGGCACTGAGGTCCCTTTTCATAGCCCTACCAGCCTCCCCCTCCTAAGGACTGCTGAACTTCCTGTGATTTGGCCAGAAGATTGATAAGCAGCACTGCAAGGAACCTCCCTTATATTATTCCATAAGCAGGAATAATATGCATGTTTATCACTACTTTGGCCAAAGTAGTGATAAACATGCATATTATTCCTGCTTATGTAAACCCAGATGATTTGCCAAGTTTTATTTTGTTTTTTTGGCGGAACCGGGGATTGAACTCAGGCCCTTGTGTTTGCTAGGGAAGCACTTATTCTACTGAGCCATTTCCCCTGCCCTCTACCATGTTTTAAATATTGACAAGATTCCAACTATCAAGGCTTCTAGATTCAAACCAGTTTCTTTAATATAAGTAGAATCCTTATACATATCAGTCTTAACTTTTTTTTAATTGTGGTAAAATATACATTAATTTTTTAGCATTGTGGGGGAATGTAAATTAGTACAGCCACTATGGACATCAGAACAAATGTTCTTTAAAAAAATAAAATAAAAAACAACATATAGTTTATCATCATATATCTTTATCAACATATATTTCTTTTTTTTTTTATTCCTATCATTTTTTTTCAACATATATTTCTTAAAAATAGGAATACCATATAACCCAGATCTACTACTCCTTGGTGCTTATGCCCAAAGCGCACTATGGGGATTCTTGCTTACACATGTTTACTGTAGCCCAAGTCACACTAGCCATGATATGGAGCCAGTCTAAGTGCCCATCCACAGATGAGCAGATAAAGAAACTGTGACGTATGTGCACAATTCAGCTATAGAGAAAAATAAAATTATGTAATTTGCGGGAATAATAAACAGAACTGCAGAAAATCAGGCATTGTATGATATTCCAGAGAGACACAGAAACAATCTGTCTCCAAATTAAAGGGAGACTGGAGAGTTCAAAGAAGGACTGACGAGTTCAGTTTGGTGAGTAACTGAGTTTACAAGGGCATACTTCTAAAACAGTGGATGACTTGTGGCCTGCAGAACACCAAAGTCACTACCCTACTCTTTTTCTTAACTACTGGCTTTATTGGCCTTTAATCAAAACAACAAAATCAAGATCAAAAGTGAGAAGGATCCATGGGAAAAGTTTTGCGTATTCCACTTCCCTTCCATTTTTATCGAGAAGGAACAACTCTGGACCTTGCAAACTCTGTCTAGTGCAATGATGGATGACCTTGTTATGCTGCAGCCTGGCACAAAGCCTCAACAGCACCTGGAAGGGGCCCCAGGACCTCTGAACAGTGAGACTTGGCAAGGGATGAGGTACAAGCTAAAGTTACTTGGGCTGGGGCTCAGAGGACAACTCTCACTCTATTTCACCCTTTCTCCAAGCGCTTAGTCTTTCCCCTCTTCTGTGATGTTCCCTGAGCCTTGGGGCCTGTGTTACACCCATTGGGAGCTGAGCACTGGGCAGTTGTGCCACAGCAGCAATACAGGCCGCAGCAGCAGGTGCTCACTCCTAGAACTGACACAAACACCAATCAAGAGGATATGGCTGCAATTAAGTATGCATAGGTCAGGATTTATTTGCAGGTTTCCTTACTTATTTCACTTTTTAAAAGGCCCCATCTCTGTTCTGGGAGCCCCATAAAATTAGTCCAATTTTTCAGGGAGCCAAAGGCAGAGAGGGGAAAGTCACCACATACCCACTGGTTGAACTTACTGTGGGCTGCTGTTGTGGTCACTGCCCACCACAAGAAAAGGCTATTCTCCTTGGAAAGAACAGTGATCTGTGGGTATAGACATATTTAGCTGACAGTTCCACTGGCACATCATATCCATTTAACAAAACAACAGCAAGGGCTTCTCTGATGGGGCCTAAGATTGCCCAGCACAGGTAAAGAATGAAAGTCATGCAGATTCTGAAGAGTTCCTCCACATTCACGTGAACCTGACTTTCCTGTCTAAACATTTAGTTGAGAAAGCCAAAGTCCAATTACAAGGAGAATTATAGCTAGAGAGGAGCTTATCATTAGAGAAATTATAGTATTAATTACCTTCTTCCAGGATTTACTCTATGCTACTACAGGTATGCATACCACTTTGTAAAGTTTAATTTTGCACCACCCTAGAAAGGGTCTGGCCCAAAAGGCCCCCAACCTAGTCATTGATTGGATATGATGTTTTTACTGTCACTAAAGCAGATTCAGTGATAGAGTCCACCTGCTGCAAGGTTTTACATATGGCCAGCAACTGCTGTCCTGGTGCGGTATACCAGAATTCTAGCCCTTGCCATGCTTGGGACCATAACTCTACTGGAACTGACTATTCAGGTTGTTTTCACCATAGCCCCCAAAGGTAGCCTTCATTGTCCTTTCTAAAACATATGGACATTGGGTTCTAGGGCACACAACTGTTTATCCTGCATACAGGTGTCCTAGCTTATTCAGCCCCTAGAACTCTTGTCTAAATCCCATTTGGTGCTTCTCTTTATCATGTTATATAAGGACCAGGCAACTTGAGCACAGTGGGATATGAAAATATGCCAAAACCTGAAAGAGACTCAGAAACACCTGTGAACATCTCAAGATCTGGATTCTCCAATGGCAGATCTGTTAGATTAGGCTCAAGCTGACTCAGGACAAACGCATGACTTTGGCAAAGACCTTTGTGATAGTTATGCGTATATTCATGATGCATAAGAACCTTTTCTTACAACCTCATGGCTCTACTTACTCTTTGGGAGGACTAACACAAGTGATTCTGTCATGAGTTTCACAGCTCTCTTGCTTCCTTGTATTCTCCTATTGTTCTTGCCACAATATCTTTAAGGCATTACTGATCAGTCATTGTTTCCACTGTCTCTCTTTCCCTGAATGTTGTATAGGGTCTTCGTCTTACGTGATCCTATGTCAGAAGGGAAAGGATTGATAACTGAGAGTCAGTGATGGTCCCTTTCAGCCACATTTGAGCAACAAATAGCTTTGGAAGGGGTAGCTCTTAGGTCTTCTAAATTCATAAGAAAAAAAATACTTTAAAAAAACTAAGTAGACAAATTTCCTTTCATAAGCATCCTCCACAAAACTTTTTTTACTTACTCAGATTTTCTGGATTTATCTCTCTCTTTGTTTTTTAATTTTGGTAGGGTAAAATCTTACTATAAAATCATTCCTTACCAAAGGCTTATCTTCATATCTACAACTTTCTTTACATTTCTTTCTCTGTCCCACTTACTGGTTCCCTGCCTTCACAGGCCCCACAGTCCCTTTTTTTCTCAAAATGTTTTCTGTGCATTTTTTCTCATCACAGACTTACTCCCAGATGTTCGTATTTCAGTTAGGACTAGCTGAGTTGCAAAATTCCAAATAACCTTGAACAACAAAATTATCTTAGGGGTACCATCAAGCAGAAAGCAAAGCAAGTTAACTGTATAGTTATAGTTTAAGTACTATCGCAATGCTGTTCACAAGACATGTCTTACGCACACCTGTTAGACAAAAAATATCAACTCAAATTAGAATTTTAAAAAAAGTTATCAGTCAGCCAAGGTATGCCCCAGTGGACTCTCATGAACTCTTTGCAGGTTGACAAGAAGGCTCATTCTCCCTCCCCTGTATCCAAAGACTGGGGTCAAGCCCAACCTCACTGTACACCAGAACCTGTTGCCTGCTTGAGAGCCACTATTCCACTTGGGCATATTAACCTGTTCCTGGTAGGTGTATGTTTGGACTCCAGCTTGAACTCAGTCTCAAGGATCCTGGTGGCCTGGATCCTTGGTCACCTTCCCTGTCTCTGTGATGTTCACCCCCAGCACCAGCACCTGAGATCATGAGAAGAAGCCATTCTATAGTTGCTGTGATCTTACACATGTACTTTGTCCCCTTAAATTGCACTGCTCATTAACAAATGGCACTATTGCCAGTTTGGGGGTGTTTTCAAGGCATCCCCATACTGACATGGTGGTTTCTAAGCATCTAGCTCCCCACATAGAGGAAAATGGTCACTGAAGATCTTCCCTTGCAGATAGCTCAGCCTCAGAAACTCATCTTATCTCCCATAGCCAAGCCCACATAACATCTGCTACAGCTTCTTGCAATCTCGTCCCACAAGACATCCCTCTATGGATTGCAAAATGCCACGAGCACTTCCAGGGCACCCCCCATATTCACACAGTGCTCCACACTCATCTAGAAGGCATGTCACCACAGACCACAAGGAGGATGGCCAACCCAGGATTCCCCCAGCAGATTCTCTTCCTTGACTTGTGTTGAGATCTGCCTGGTCCTGTTTGGGTACCAGATGTTTCATAAATTTCCCAGAGATGTGTAAAAACTCATCTGTCTCCAAACGGAGGGGGTACAGACAGTCCAAAGAATCACTGAATGTCCAGCCTGGTTAGCAACTGAGTGGATTCATGTTTACTTACAGAGCAGTAGACAAAGTGCATGCTGTAGCACCAGGAAAGCAAAATCACTACTCCCCTTTTTTTGCTTAGCTGCTGGTTTTATAGAGCTCTAATTAGAATGGCAAAAGCAAGATAAGCCCATAGAGAAAGTGGTGTGCACTCCACTTCTCTTCCATCCTTATCAAGGGAGGAAGTCCCCTGTACTTAGCCAGCTCTGTCTAGCCCCAATAATGGATCATGTTGTTATGCTGCAGGCTGGGTAGCCTCTACAGGAACTTCCAAGGGCCCTGCAGGCCTCTGCACAGCTGGCCAGAGCTGGGGATTAGCTGGTGTTTGAAGACAACTCACACTACATTGGATTAAACTAAATAAATCAGACTCAGAAAGACAAGTATCACACATTTTCTCTAATATACAGAATCCACAAAGAAAAAAGGATGATGTGCATGAAAGTAGAAGTGAGATTATTACTAGAATACACAAAGGAAATAAGGGGCTCGGGAAATGGCTCAGTAGAATAAGTATTTCCCTGGCAAGCACAAGGGCCTGAGTTCAATCACTGCTTCCACGGGGGGGGGGGGGGGGATAAGAGTGGTGAGTGATACAAAGGAAGAGATGGATATGATCAAAAATGTTATATCCATGAATGAAAATAATCACATTAAAACCCAATATTTAGGGGCCGGCCAAATAGCTCAGTGGATTGAAGAGCCTGCTTAGGTAGATGCAGCAGCCAGGGTTCAATCCCCAGCATGCTGTGCTGGCCCTGCCCCAGAGTGTGCTGAGACAGTGATTGAGACTGGGCGTGGTGGTGCATGACTTGGGCGGCTGAATTTCAGCTCTTGGGAGGCTGAAAATAGGTGGATCAGTACAAGTCCCATCTTCGTAGTGACACCCTGTAGATCCTGTCCTAAAT
>NW_004524848.1:1568202-1569561 GCF_000260255.1 Octodon degus | reverse complement strand
GATACATGCTTGTATGTAGAGAAGAGAGCTCAGGAATCTACCTTTTAAACAAGAGCCCTAAGTAGTCTTATATATACTTAAATTTGAGGACAAACTTCTAGACAGTTGCTTCTCAAGAGTAGGGCTATCTCTTGCTTCTTTTGCATCTTCTGCAGCAATTGGTTCTCAGCACTCAGCTGCCTTGAGTTGAGCCATCCAGTGACTGTCACCTGAAAACATGAATGTTTTCTTCTCTATGTGTTGGATAATAGTTTTGTTTTGATTTTTTTTGCAGAACTAGTGTTTATTCCTCTTCATTTTTCTTTTTTATTTAATTAAATCAATTTTATTTTTCCTATTTCCTTGGGGTGGAGGACTAACAATACTATTTTCTAGTCTTCTATCATGTAGTTCGTATTAAATTAAACCTACTCCCTGGCCCCAGAAGTGGAAATGCTTCCCAGTTATAACAGCAGATTCTCCTGGTCACAGTGATGAGTTCAGAGGTACACAACCCAAGCTGAGACAAAGAAGTCAATTTTGGGACTAGCGTAGCTCTTTCTATTGAGATTACTAAACTGGAATTATATAGCTTAAGACCAGCACACTGATGCCTGAGAGTGAATCTACCACAGAAAGTAGAGCCTAGAAACTGGTGACAAAGACAGTGTTCTACTGGGACCACTTGAGTGCCTGGGTCAAACCCTGCCTGAACTTCACTTCTTGAAATTTAAGGCAATCATTCCTCTTTTTAATTTAAACTAATGGAGTTGGCTTTCACTCACTTAAAAGAGAAGTCATGGCATTATTTTAAGTTTACCACTTGGTGTTGTGAGCAAACTTGAATTTCAGGCTTTCATTCAGTCTAGTTTAGGTCTATTCAGACTTCTCCATCTCCTAGGTGCTTCTCCATTTCCTCTATTTGCAGGGTTATGATTTAAACGTATAAGAACAGACAAAACCACATATATACATGAAATACTTACTCAGCTAAAGAGATGAGGATTTTCTAGTTTTCATCTCTTCTGGAAGACTTTCCTGACTCACACTTCCTTACACCTCAGAATGAAATCATCTCTTACCATTTCCTCTGTTTACCCTTACTGCAGCCCTCTTCACTCTATCGTTGTTTTGCGTCTTCTATCCCAAGTGCAGTTCCCTTTGTCTTCCTTATAAAAATAATCTCCAACATCTAGCCTAGTAATTGATACTTGATATAAAATTATTGCACAAGTGGATAAATAATAAATGATGGTGGTAACCATCATTGACAGTGGTAAGCTAGAGAGAACTGTTCTGTTTTCCCATACCTCCTCTAGGAAGGCTGCAGAAAATCCAAATCTCTACTTCACTGGGGTCCTCATCTCCTATTCCTTGAGA
>NW_004524848.1:1566154-1567237 GCF_000260255.1 Octodon degus | reverse complement strand
ATGTCTGGAAAAGCACAGTCCGAGGTCCTTCTGTATCAGTCTTTTTGGTATTTTAACAATGTGTACTCATATGTCCCAATAAACTTATTAAATGTGACCCTGGCGGTTATGTCCAGGAATCTGCTTGATAAGAAGCAGTTAAGTGCCCTGACTGCAATCATAGACTCTTTAACGTCTAAGGGTTATGGCTTCAGGAAGGAGCAAGACAGTCAGGAGAATACTTCCTTCCTCTGCACACAAAATGATCTCTGGGGGAGATGGAAGGCTATTTTCAAAAATCAACAGCTAGCCCAGTCTAGTACATAATGAGTCAGATAAATTTGTTTCATTGTTAATTCCCTGAATAAAACATGCCTTTAGTTAAAAATATGGACACTTAATTATTATCATTATTATTATTATTTTTTTTTTTGGTGGAACCGGGGGTTGAACTCAGGCTCTTGCACTTGCCAGAGAAGTGCTTATTCCACTGAGCCATCTCACCAGCCCCTGGACACTTAATTATTAAAGTATTTAAAAGGTATCAAGTAGTACCCTACATACTATGTAATGCTTTCACTTTAAAGAGAAACAGGGAGGGGAATTTGGCAGTTGACATAATTAGAAACATCAAACATGCTATCGTAATGAAATCTTATACCAACAGTGGAAGCCACACCAACTGGGAAATTATGTAATGCATCTCACCTTACACCTATGCATTGCATCTCCAAATGAGTGCAGTTCCAGGTGACAGAAAGCTAAACTGTGCATGAAAGCTGTTTCAGACATTTACTTATTTATTTGTTTGGTATTTGTCTATTTTTTGAAACAGGGTCCTGCTATGTAGCTCAATCTGGCCTTGGACTCACAAACCAGCTTATCAAGAAATCTCTCCAACTCCTTAGAAAAGTTGGTCTGGAAATCGCCTTTAAACCAGCTATTCCTCTACTGGGAATTTTCCCAGAGGATCTGAAATCATCATATCATAGTGATATATGTGTACCTATGTTTATAGCAGCACAATTTGTGATAACCAAATCTTGGAAACAACCAAGATGCCCATCACCTGAGGAATGGTTGAAAAAGATGTGGTATTTTTAC
>NW_004524848.1:1560282-1564442 GCF_000260255.1 Octodon degus | reverse complement strand
AAAAGAAATCTCTCCAGTGATAAGGCTATTAGAAAAGATTGTCACCCAGAATCTGAGATACTGGATTGACTGACTAACCACTTAAAAATGAATCTCAAAAGCCTGGAACTTTACACAGAAAGGAAACTTCCATTGAGAAGATTGACATTTTGGGGGTAACCAAAAGATAGGGTGAATGTTTAAATTTGTTTAAAAACCTATTAAAGTATAGCACAGATTGCACAGAATAATGGGATGTGTGTTTGAAGTATGACAATATTTTTAGTATTTTAGGGAGATTAATAGCAATGTGTCTTCTTTTATTGTAATGATTTTTAATTCTAATTCTTATTAGTAGGTTTTCAATATATAACAATTGCATTTATCTTTTCCTGTTGGTTTGTTCCCTTAACCAGGATGTAATGACCTTCTTTGCCTCTCTTGATCAGTTTTGGTTTGAAGTCCCCTTGGTCAGAAAGTAGGATAGCTACACCTGCTTTGGGAAGGTCATTGCATGGCATATTACTTTCCATCCTTTTTCAATCTATGAGTTTCTTTTTGTTAGAAATGAATTTCTTCCATTATTTTGCTTTCTTCTACAATGGAAATTTTTGTCTATAGTTGTAGAGAACCACCTGAGTGACTCTCAGAGGAGGAGGAGCAACTGTTTCCATTTTGGCTGAGTCTAACCCTATTTCCACGTATTGATAAGTACAAAGCTGGCTACAACTTTTGCTTATCCCTTTAGATGGCTTTAGGCAATACATATCCATTAGCCTTCATGCTGATGGTAGTCTTTGAAGATGGCAAGTAGTGTTTCTTTGGATGCCTGTTGTTCCCTTGCGTGAGCTACGATGAGGCAGGATGAAGAACCAATGCTTCACAAACTGTTGGCTGAAACCCAGCCTTCAGATAGAGGCTATGACTTCCTGGGGCTTGAAAGACTACACATAAGAGATGAAGCACTGACCCCAAAACATTGGATACTATCTCAATTTACTATGCAGATTAGTCTCTCTTCAAATCTCTCTCTCTGCATATTGCAGAGGTAACTGCAGGCCTCCTACCTGACCCAGCTCATGGCACTCACATACTTCCTGCCACTCTCACGGTCACTCATCCTCAAGCTGCTCCTTTCTTCACAGCAGCATCATCTTACTCTCTACTCCCATTCTAGCAACTTCTGTCCATTGATTTTTGTTGGTGAAACAGCCTGTCTTCCTGTTTGTGCTCCTTGTCTTACACTCTTGCCTCCAGTTCATCCCCTCCCTTCTGCATCCTTCTCTATGACCTGGAGACTGACCTCTATGAGAAAGAGAAGGAAGGAGCAAGAGGTGAAGATATTTACTCTGTGGAGAGACTCCATGCTGGGTCACTTACAATTTTCCATGTCTCTCCAGCAAGGTCACAGCTCCACTTGAGGAAGAAGCCCTTTCCACAACAGGTTTTTGAGTTTCTCTTCCCAGTTTCGTTAATTATCTTTTATGTCACTCCTTCATGCTTCCAAATGATAACAGCCCCAGGGTACTGTGCCCTTCCTTGTGAATTTTTCCATGCTCTTCCCACAATTTTATAAATAGTCCCTTTCATTGACCTAATCATATTATTCCAATTTGAGCATCCAATTTCCTGCTGAGATAAAGACCTCTCTCTATTCATTCTTATAAATGAAGGTCACAAAGCAAAGAAGGTCACAAAATTGAAGCTATAACTATTTGCTTTGTTGACAATAATGGTCCAATAACTACCAACATGTTTCATCCTTACCTTTTTAATTTCAAAAAATATCAGTAGTGAATCCAAATAATAATAAAAATTTCCAGCACTAAAATTTTACTTAATTTTCTTTAAAATTTAATTTATTTTATCTCACAAAAATTCTCCTGCTATATAAAAAAAATCTGTTATGAGACCACCACACACCTATAATCCCAGGGCTGGGGAGGCTGAAAACAGGAGTGTCACTATGAGTCCAAGCTGTATAGTGAGACCCTGTACCAAATGCTTTTTTTTTAAAAAAAAATCTTCTCTTAGATAAATACCTATGCCAAAGCTCTTTAAACAGTAGTATGCATAGAAACTATAAGAGCAAGACTTGTATTTTTGTTTGGTACATGCCTATCAGGCTAAAATGAAACAGTTACTTCTGTATTCACAACATATAAAACAATAATCCCCCTCTCTTGATAGCACAAATTATCCCGTATCTGTAAGACAATCTACTTTAGAAACTGGAGTAATTCTTTCAAGCCTTTAAGAACATTACCTAGAAAGTTATTTTCTAGGTGTGCTTGGTCTAAATTATCAATTACAGGGAAAATGCTTTTAGTATTAAGGAGACATTAACTGGGTCAAAGCATAATATAATTGCTATATTACTTTCTTTACAAAGAATCTTGATGACAGGAAGCAAATGAAGGAGTCCAGAGTTAACTCAGTCTATTACAGTATTTTCTTCAAATGTTCATCTTCCTGATTTCCACTTGAATTTTTTGCTCTCATAGAGGAGAGTGTGGATCAGTAAGTTTAAAAAGCAAGGAAAAGGATCAATCAAGGGCAAGGAAACCTTAGGCTTCCTCTTAGGTGTCTCACAATCTTTGCTTTTCACTGTTCATTTTCCTTAAATAATTTCATCTATGTCCACATCTGTAATTACCACACATGACTCTCAGATTTGAACTTGTAGCACAGGGCTATCTGAGCTCTAGAGCCACAGATGCAACTCTCTTCTTGACTTCTCCCAATGGAGATGCCTCAAAATATCTCAAATTCATGACTTTCTTTCTCAGGGCCAGGTTTATGTCTCTTCTAGTCTTTTATACATGAAAGCATGACACTACTATTCATGCAGTGATGCAGCCAGAAATCTAAAGATCAGCCCCTAATCTCTCCTTGTAGTGACAGACAAGGCAAGTGAAAATAAGCTCCCATGAGAGACCAAAGCTATAGGAACAAAGAAGCTTTTTATTGTGAGCTTGAGACCAACAGCTTGACTTTGGGTCAGGATTCCCCAATTATCAGTGCCCATTTGAACTTTATCTCTAGGTTTTTGGTTTTCTTTTTTTAGGCTTCCATATCAACCACATTGCCTCAATTTCAGGAATTTTACAAGAATGTCACATAATTGCCACAAGGTTTTCATTTCCCAGACACTGTTGATCATCTGCCTGTCATGGGGCATTGTGTTCTAACATTTACTTTATTCCTCAAGTTGTTCTATTTGCTCCTATTTTATGACCCTGTTTTTCTCTATGTGGGTTTATGGTTAGCTACATGAGAGGGATTGAGGGAGTGAGTTTATCTATAGTTTAAGTGAACTTAAGTGATCCTCTCTTAAAATAGAGTTAAAAATAAATGTAATATCTTCTGGCCCATCATCTTCACCCTCTTTATCTCCAACGTATATCTCAATTACAACCACTCTGCCCAATTCCAGGACAAGCTTTCAGTCCTGTTGCTATGAACTCCTACCCACATGACAGCAGTCAGTATTCATCACCTTCACATCACTATAATAAAACATCTGAAGCAGCTAACTCACAGAGACTAGGTGTTTATTTTGGATCAGAGTTCTCAAGTTTCAGCCAAAGACTGGATTGTGTCACTACTTTGAGCCTCTGGTGAGGCTACCAGATGCAAGAATAAGGAATACATAGTGGAGCAAACTTTTTATATCATGAGCCAGAAAGCAAAAAGAAAAAGGGAAAGATTAAGATTCCATTTTGCTCCAGAAAGAATGGCAGTTATTAGGATATCAAGCAAAAACAAACGCTAGGCTAGGGAGATAACTCAGTAGAATAAGCACTTGCCTGGCAAGTGCAAGGTCCTGAGTTCAATCCTCAGTACTGAAAAAAAATGTTGGCATGGTTGTGATGAAAAAGGAACCCTCCTGCCCTGGTGGGAATGTAAATCACACCAATCATTATGAAAATCAGTATGGAGATATCTCAAAGAACTGAAATTAGAAATTCTGAATGACCCAGCTGTTCTGCTGTGAAGAATCTTCCCCAAAGAGTTTAAGTCATCATACTACAGTAATACGTGCATATCAATGTTTGCAGCAGCATAATTTGTAATAGCTAAATCATAGAAAGAGCCTACATCCCCATCAATAGATGATTGAATAAAAATGTGATATTTATGTGTATAAATACTATTCTTCTATAAAGAATAACAATTTT
>NW_004524848.1:1557759-1559838 GCF_000260255.1 Octodon degus | reverse complement strand
CTCACATACTCACCATCTTTTTCTTCATTATACTTTATGAAGTTTTAAACTGTGTGTGGCTGACCCAGGATGTATCTTCTCTTTGATCAGAGTATCTATCTGCATGTACTACTCACCCATTAGTCCCTTAGTAATTATCTTGGTTATCAAATTAGCTGTCACAATATTATAGTGCTTATGTTCAAGTAACTCTTAATTTACTTAATAATGGTCTAAGTGTACAAAACAGAGACACTAGTAATTTACATATGCAAAGCAAAGCTGTAAAAGTGTACCTTTAATTATAAAGGTAAAATTTCTCAACTTAATAAGAAAAAAAATTTAAGTAAGTTCTGAGATTGCTAAGACTTATGAAAAGAACAAATGTTCTACCTGAAAAATTGTGAAGAAAAAAGATTTTCTTCTTCTAGCATACTAGTTTTGCTGTCATACTTCAAACTGTAAAAGTATTGCCACAGGGGCCAGGGAGATGGCTCAGTAGAATAAGCACTTGCCTGGCAAGCCCAAGTGTCTGAGTTCAATCCCCGGTTCCAGCAAAAAAAAAAAAAAAATTAAAGTATTGCCACAGTAATTAGTTAAGATGAAAGGAGGAGTTATAGTATAGGATTTGATGCCAACCATGATTTCAAACATCTAGTTGGGGTCTTAGAATATATTCCCTGAAAATAAGAGGAGACAAGCACCATTGTATGTGCCTACTAACTAGTCCATTTGGGATGCTAATAACAAAATAGTGCAGAAAACCACTGCTTATAGTTCTAACAGCCAGAAAATCCAAGGTCAAGGCACCAGAAGATTTAGTGTCTGGTGAAGAACTGCTTCTCACAGATGACACCTTCTTCATATCTTCACATGTCAGAAAGTACAAACAAGTTCCCTTAGGTCTATTTTATAGTTTCACTAATCACACTTACGAAGGTGAAGAACTGAAGAGTTAATCACTTCCCAGAGTCCCTAATCCCCCATCATACCATAACATTGGGTGTTAGGTTCTAACAAACACTGCATGGTCAAAACATAGTATGATGTACTAGCAAAATTGTTATATAGATTTAATGTAATCCCCTCAAAAATACCATTAGCATACCTCACAGATCTAGAGAAAGCATTCCTAAAATTAATCTGCAACCAGAAGAGACCTAAGATTGCAAAGGCACTCTTGGGCAACAAAGGTAGGACACATCACAATCCATGATTTGAAATTATATTACAAAGTTACTGTGATAAAATCAGCATGGTACTAGAAAAATAAAACAGACCTGAGGATCAGTGGAACAGATTAGAAGACACAGACACAGCTATAAACACACAGCTACTTTACATTTGACAAAGGGCCAAATATGCCAACTGAAAGAAAGACAGTCTCTTTAATAAATGGTGCTAGAAAAACTGACTTTCCACATGCCAAAGGCTAAAATTAGACCCATGTCTACCATCATGTACTAAACTAAAGTCAAAATGGGTGAACTATTTAAACATTAAAGCAGAAACATTAAATCTACTAGAAGAGGGTCCTGCCCCTTAGCTCAGTTCTTTAAGTGGCTGCTTCAACAAAGCAGCCAGGCTCAGGTTGCTGTGGTTCATTCGATCCCCACAACTCAAGCCAGCCAAACCTGCCCTGAAGGTATTCGAAGCAATAAATAAATAAATAAATAAATAAATAAATAAATAAATCTACTAGAAGAGAAAATAGGTATAGATCTTGAAGACATAGGTATGGGCAAAGATTTCATAGCAAAAACCAAACTGGGAAGTACTTCAAAGAATCAACAAATGGTATCTCATCTCATTAAAAAGTTACTGCACATCAAAAGACGAAATCAACACCAGAGTGAATACACAACCCATCAAGTGGAAAAAATTTTAGTTAGTTGTCTCTCAAAGGACTCTTATCTAGAACACATAAAAAACTGAAAAAAATCAGACCTCCTCCTTCAAAGACCCAATAAAAAACAGGCACCTCAGATAAATACACACTTGTCAGATTAAGAAATACAAATTGCAAATAAGTATATGAAAAAAATGTTTAACATTATTGGTTATCCTGGAAAAGCAAATTAAAACAATACCGAGATTCCA
>NW_004524848.1:1554506-1555609 GCF_000260255.1 Octodon degus | reverse complement strand
AATGGTGTTTGTAAATAGGATCACAAGTCCGCATCTTGTACAGCAATTAACCACTAAGAAGAATATATGCAGTGTATTATTTGTTGAAAAATAAAAAAAAAAAAGAATGAGATAGCAGATGAGAGTATCCTTGGTTATAAGAAGTTGGAGATTTACAATATGACTTCAGTATTAAAGATATACAATACTCAAAATATTTACTAATGCATGTGGTCTATTGTTTCTAATAAAAAAGAAAGCTACAAAAATTAGGAAAAAAAGATATCAACCTATCAACTGAGGAATGGATAAAAAGGATATGGTATTTTTACATAATGGAGCATTGCTTAGGTATAAAAAAGATAAATTCAAGGCTTTAGTAGATAACTGAATGTAACTAGAGACAGTATTGGTAAATGAAATAAATCAGAGCCACGTGTGCAAACACTGTATTGTCTCACTAGTGTGAGAACCTGAAAGAGTGAATAAAATTAGATAGGCACAATAGACACTGTGAAAGAGAAATAATTTGTTCAATGGGAAGGAAAAAATGGGATGAGGAAAAAGACAAAGGAAAGAAAGGGAAAAGACATATTTATGTATAATGCAGGATGATTTGAATAATTGTAGTGTCAATTTCTGCTGGTCTTTTTAAATTTTTCTAAGTTTTAAAAAGAATACAAATTAGAATTAAAGCAGAAAAATTACAGATGATACAGAATTTGCCTAACAAAGTAATATGAACTTCACACTATATGTTGTAATACATAGTGTTGTCTTCCAACCAGTTATGCATATTACCAGATATATGCATGTAAAATTGGAAGAAGAAAGAAAAAAAAAAGAAATGTATAAGAAATCAAGAAGAGAAAAAAACCAAACAACTGAAAAAGAGAAGACAAAACAATTTAAAGCATCAACAGCTTCTTTCCATAGACCAGAAGAAATGCACAGCACAGTTGTCCAAACCATCCTGCTTATGCACATAGGTAAGCCTCTTTTCCCCACTCCCTCTACTGTCCTCCTCAACTCAGTAGCTCTTTCCTTTTGAATAAGTTCATTCCCTTTTACCAGGGTCTATTGTACCCTTCAGATTCCATTTTTCTCTTTCAGGTTCTCACACT
>NW_004524848.1:1552213-1553761 GCF_000260255.1 Octodon degus | reverse complement strand
AGAGAGAGATGAGGGGTTTAAGCTACACAACACAGGTCATGAGCCTATGACCAGAGGCCAGAGGCCAGGTTCAGTCTGAATTGTTCTGGGTTTGAAAGTTGAATAATTGACGTCCATTCCCTAAACCTACTTCCTATTGGTGCCTATATCCAGCACAGTTCTGAAGTCTGACTGCCTCTTTACTTACCAGCATGAACAGGGACACATCTTGTTCACATCTTGGACACTGCTACAAAATTGTAGATCCTGGAAGAAGGCCACATGTTCAGAATCATAGAGAAATTTCCTTCTATTTTTAATTTTGGTTGAAAAACAATTGAGAAAGTCTGTATAATAGCCACCAAATCTTTAGATTATAACCACCCACAAAACTAAGCACAAAACAAAATAATAGCAACATGGGAAAACATGACAACAAAATGGCTCATACAGCTCCCAAATCCCCTGAAGCTCATCCAGGGTGACCCTGAAGAGCAGGATGGCACAAGCCACATCCCTGAACTAATTGAAGGGATGAAAGAGGATAGAAGACAGATCAAAGAGGTACTCAGTAGGATCAGAGGAGATATAACTAAATAGAGAATGCAAGTAACAAACAAAATACACAAGGGCTTGCATATGACACTATTAAAAGCTATATTATCTAAATAAAATATGACCTTAAAAGACCTTTTATCAAAGAAGTAGAATTCATGAAAAATTTTCAATCAGAAATCCAGGACATTAAAAATCATATTACTCAAAGACACCTTAAAAATAAGAAAGCACTGTCTCAGTTACTCTTCTCTCATTGCTGGGACAAATGCCCAATACTCAAAATGAGGGAAGGAAAGGTTACTTAGCTCACAGTTACTTGAGGTTTCAGTCCATGCTCAGCTGGCTCCAAGACAGAGCGGCACAGGGCAGGGCAACCTTTCATGGCAGAAGCAAAGAGCAAGAGAGCAAACAGAGGAGTAGCGACCGCTCAAGCAGCTAGCTTCTCTTCCCTCCTTACATTGAATTCCAAATTACCTGCCCAAGGCAGGTGCAACATCCACACCCACAATAATCAATCACAAACTCCAGAAGCTGCCCCAAGACTGCATGAGACTGTGGGGGACAACTAGACACCAACCATAACAAGCATTAAAGATGAATAAAACAGTTGTTAGATGACACAAAGAAGACTAATCTAAGAATAACTGCAATACGTGAAAAATCAGAAGATAACACAAATGGCACAGAAAAACCTGTTCATTGAGATAATAGCAGAAAACTTCCTATATATAGGGAAAAAGTAAACATATATATGAGTCATATAAAAGCCCAAAGAGTAAAAGGTCATCTCTTTTGAATACACCACATTGTATTCAAAGTATGTAAAAATTTTATCCCTGTGATGAACTTACCTTATCATATAGGGACAAAAATCTGTTTTTGTTTTGGTTTGGTTTGATTTTTTTGAGGAACCAGGGATTCAACTCAGGACCTTGCACTTGCCAGGCAGGTGCTTATTCTACTAGGCTATCTCCCTGGCCCCTAGGACAAAATCCTTTTTTTTTTTTTTTT
>NW_004524848.1:1548181-1550983 GCF_000260255.1 Octodon degus | reverse complement strand
AAATATACTTAATAGATATCCACAGAGTATTCAATACAAAAACAACAGAATACATATCCTTTTCTGCAGCACATGGTACTTTCTTTAAAATAGACTACAAAGTAGCACACCCATAAAGCGTACTTAAGAAAAAAAGCATCAAATTATCCCATGTATATTATCAGATCAAAATGCAATTACACTGTCACTTAGTGGCATAAAACACCACAGAAACTGTGCAGACACATAGAAATAAAATATAAAATAATACCCTTTTGAATATGAGTGGGCCACAGATGAAATTAAAGAAAAACAGAGTTCTTGTAATCCAATGGTAACACCAGTACAACATTCAGGGACCTATGGGGCACAATGAAATCAGTCCAAGAGCAAAGGTTATAGCAGTGAATTCCCACAACAGAAAAAGAGAGCTCAACTAAATAACTTAATGTATAAGGAAGAAATCATAATGATTTGAGCAGAAATTAATGAATTGGAGACTAAAACTAATGCAAAGAATCAATGCATCAAAAAGTTGATTCTTTGAAAAATTAAAAAAGGCAGCCAACCCTTTAGTTAAGTGTGATAGTTAACTGAATCCATGTCTTAATCATTTTTCTCTCATTGTTGAGACAAAATACCCAACATCCAGAGTTAAGGAATGAAAGGTTTATTTAATTCACAGTTTGCAGAAGTTTCAGTCCACACTTGGCTGACTCCAAGCCAGGTTAGCACATGGCAGAAGGGCAAGAGTTCATGGTGGCAGAAGACAACAAACGCAGCAGGGGGGAGGCAAGGCGAGGGGAGGCAAGGCAAGGCACCCTTACACTGTGTGCAGGCTGCCTGCCTTACAGCAGATGTAGCACCCACACCATTAATCCCAGCATTGGACCATGAATCAATCACAAACTCTAGAAGCCCTTCTCCATCACTGCATAAGGCCTTTGGGGGAACATCTACATGCAAAACATGATGTTGTGTTAACTTGAGAAAGAAGTCCTCCATTAAATTGGATCAACATAGTTCTGAAGGGATTTACTGAGCATAAAAGACCCAGGCTAGGATAGTTTGTCACCTGAATAGTATAAAGAGGAAATGAAGAAGGATCCTTCTGTTTCTTTGGAGGAGCTTCAATCGTTGCCTTCACTTTGGATGTCATCTTCAGCCTTCTAGTGCAGCCTCTTCAGTCCTCCATCACAGACCCTTTGGCCTCCCTATGCTGACTCACATGGGACACTACAGTGAGCTCTAGGTTTTTGATTGAATTGTTTGGATCTCCAGCATGCAAACAGACAAACTTTTTACACTCTTCCACATCTGGCTCTGTGCACAGCCATTGCAAGCCAATCTTGTAAATTCTTATATATTTGTATATCTTGCATTAAGTCTGTTTTTCTAGTAAACACTGACTAATATACCAATCTTACAAAAATAAGGAATGAAACACACAAATCCATGCAATTAGAAATAAAAAGGTTAGATAACAATGGATTCATCATCAGTAACTACTTTGAGAACCTGTACTCTAATCAAATGAAAAATTCAAACAAAATGGATAAATTCCTAGATACATATACACTACCAAAGCTCAACCAAGAATACATAAAGAATCCTTATTAATCTGATATCTGTCAATGAAATTGAAGAAGTAATAAAACAAACTACCAACTAATAGAAAAGCCCAGGACCCTGATGGATTCACTGCTGAACTCTATAAGAACCATAGAAAAAAATCTAATGTCAATACTCTTCAAACTGTTTAATGAAATTTTTTTTCAGCTTGCCTGAAGCACATGGATCTGAATGGATGAGAAGACTGGCTAAGATTACATTGAAATAGCCAATAGCCACAGACAGTGTT
Source organism: Octodon degus (assembly GCF_000260255.1). NCBI lineage: Eukaryota > Metazoa > Chordata > Mammalia > Rodentia > Octodontidae > Octodon > Octodon degus. The sequence goes on along the minus strand of NW_004524848.1, from coordinate 1,549,143 downwards.
TGTTGTGTGCCCGATAGTTTCCTAAATGTGTTCATAAGCTGGTGTGGGAGTTTGATTGAGTCGGTGACTTTAATGAAATTGAAGGGGAAGCAATACACCAATGTCATTCCTAGAAGTAAGCATTATCCCAATTCCAAAAGCAGAAAAAGATTCAACCAAACAAAAGAGCTACAAGCCAATGCCTTTAATGAACAAAGATGTAACACTTGTCAATAATATACTGGCAAATGGAATGCAGCAAACCATTAAAAAGATGATGACCAAGTAGGATTCATTCTAGGGATGTAAGAATATTTCAAAATATTCTAATTAATTAATGTAATACACTATATAAACAGAAACATGAACAAAACCACATGATCATCTCAGTAGAAAAAAATTGACAAAATGCAACATTCATTTGATTTTTAAAAAACTGAAGAAAATAGAAATACATGGTTTTTATCTCAACCTGAGAAAAGTCATCCAAGTCAAAGTAATGGTCAACATCATACTAAATAGAAGCTGAAAGCTTTCCCTCTAAAATCAGGAACAAGACAAGGATATCTTCTACTACCACTATCATATAATCCTCAAAACATTAGCCAAGCAATTAACCAAGAGAAAGAAATAAAAGAGATAGGGATAAGAAAGGAAGAAATTAAATCATCGTTATCTGCAAATAACATGATCATCTACATAGAGGATCCAAAAAAACTCCATCCAAAGACTCCTAGAATGCATTCCCAATGTCAGTAGCTTAGCAGGGCACAAAGTCAACTCTTAAAAATCAACAGCATTCCTCTATACGAATAACAAGCTCACCAAGAGAAACATTAGAAAAATAATACCTTTCACAATGACATCCAAAAAAATAAAGAAATACCTGGGGATTAATAAGTGAAAGACCTCATAATGAAAAGTATACTACTATGGAAAAAAAGCTGTCAAAGACCATAGAAGAAAATGGAGAGATATCCCTC
>NW_004524848.1:1545726-1547221 GCF_000260255.1 Octodon degus | reverse complement strand
CTTTTCATACTTGAAGCCAGTCCAAAGACTATAGGCACTTGAGTTCAGAAAAATAACCCAATATAGTCCAATAGTGAATAACAGTAGTGGGTTATCAGCAGAACTGGTAATTGTCAGAAGTTGTTGACTTTGAATCTTTTACAGCTCAGCATATTAATATGGCATTACTTTTATATCTCATGGTAAAATATATATATATTTGTATATGCAAGATAGGATAGATATACAGCTACTTTTTCTTAGTTCAATGAGAAGAAAGGTTTGTACTTATTTTGTTTAGATGAGTTATCATGTCTACATCTTGTCGTCTCAATAACTACTATGAAGACAACAATATGTAATGTATTAATCATTGTAACTGTCATACTAACCTGTTTCGAAACTGTTTCATTGTTATTTTATCTTTTTTTCTCATTAAAATGAATAAAAAATTAAAAAAATAAAATAGAAACACTTAAGCTACTGCAATGAACAATAGGTAAAACTCTTTATAAAACACAGGTATAGGGAAAGATTTTCTCAACAGAACCCCATTTGCACAAGAAATAATACCAAGAGTTAGAAAATTAGATGACATCAAATTAAAAAGTTTCTGTACAGCAAAGGAAACTACCAATAGAGTGAAGAGGCAACCTATAGAATAAGAAAAAAAAATTCCAGTCACTCTTTAGACAAATAAATAATATACAGAATATATGAAGAACTCAAAAAAATTAAACACCCCAGATTTAAAGACCCAATCCAAATCAGGCTTTGGAAATGAATAAATATTTCTCAAATGGAGCACAAATGACTGATAAACACATTTAAAAATGTTCACTGCTTGCCATTCAAGAAATACAAATTAAAATGACACTGAGGTTCCATCGCACTCCTAAAAGAATGGGTATCAACAAGAAATCAACCAATAGTACATGCTGGGAAAGCTGGGGTCAGGAACAATAACTTTCTTCATTGTTGGTAAGAGTGTATATGAGTACATCCTCTATGGAAATTCCTCGAAAAACTACAAATAAAAATTCCATTTGACCCATTATTTCCCTTCTAGGCATCTTCCAGAAAGAATTGAAGACATCACATCACAGTAATGAATGTGTAGCCATATTTTTTAGCAGTACAATTTTTATTAACTAAATCTCAGAAGCCATGTTCATTAATAGATGAATAGATAAAGAAAATGTGGTAAATTAAGTGAAGTAAATTAGACATACAAATTTAGATACTCCATTATTGCTCTCATATGATTAACTCAATATATAAATACAGTACAAAATAAAACACAGACATGAGGAAAAAAAGGGAATGGACAACATATCTGATAGTGTACCTTGATTTAGAATAATTATCTTATGTGTTTTATATGGGTTTTGGCCTGTTAATCTGTATGTATAATAAATAATTTTATAAGAGCTCATAAATAAATTAATCTGATGCTGGCAAAAGAGAATTTTGGAGGAGAAAAGGAAAAGAGAATTGAATGTGTTATGTGCATATA
>NW_004524848.1:1536854-1543836 GCF_000260255.1 Octodon degus | reverse complement strand
GCGCTGAGCTATCTCATTCACCCCACCGTGTATCATTTTATATTAATGATATCTTTTATCTTCTCTAGCTCCAACTCTGCAAATTTAATAAATGGAAATAGAAAGAAAGTTTGTTATTTATTTTACAAAAACTAGGATTATGTTATGTATAACTCCTTCCAACTTACTCTTCTCACTTAAAAATACACCATGAAGGTTGGAGGTGAACTTCAGTGGTGAAGTGCATGCTTAACATGCAAGAGGTAGTGGACTTTGTCCCTAGTGCCACAGAAACAAACAGAAACCTACCAGACACCAATATACTTTGCTGTTTCTAATGAGTGCATAATAATCCATTGTATAAATACACCATAGCTTATTAAATCATCCTCTTAAAAGTCATAATCCTGTAGGCCCATCAGGAGGCTGAGGAAGTTTGAGGCAACCCTGAGTTATATAGTGAGACCATCTCTCAAAAAAATTTTTTTAATTTAATAAAGATTTTTTATTGTCTCATTAAAATATCACAGATTAGCTTTACAATCCAGAAACTTGTTTCTGTAGCTGGATTAACTCTTGGATCTTACTCATCTGGCTGCTGAACTGTTCCATCTATTCCATCTGAATAGATACCATCCAAAAATGTTCTGATATCCTTGTTTTTGACTGTTGTGGCTTGCTGAATCAAAGCAGTTGGATTTGAAACAAGCTCAATATCATTTTCTTCAAGGATTAGCTCATCCTTCTGGGTTTGAGACACTGCGCAAGCAAAACCTGCCCTCATACGAAATCAGCAAATATATTTTTCACCCAAGAAATTCCTGATTTCGACAAGAGACCCATTCTCCTGAATAATGACATTGATGGTGAAGTGAGCATACACAGACCTCATCTCAAAACGGAAGCCCAGTGTGACCCCCTTGATCATGTTCTGTACATGGCTTCAGATCGTGCGAATAGTTGCCAACTCCTTTTTGTTTCCCTACCATTTGTCAACCTGGAGCCTATTCTTTTTCTTCCCAAGGAGATTGAGTTCCACAATGATGTGGTTGAAGTCCCTCCAGAGGGTTCCTCAGTGACCCTTCACAATAACTGTGTGTCCTTTCAGAGTGATGTCGATATTTTCTGGAATGTCAACAGTCTGACTGCTAAGAATGGTTTTCATTCTTGTGGGAGATGCAGCACTCAAAAAAAATTTTTAAATCCTCCTATTAAAAGGAAATCAGGGGCTGGTGAGAGCTCAGCAGACTAAGGGCCTGCTTTGACAAGCTCAGGGACCAGGGTTCAATCCCCAGTACCACATGCCATGCCAACCCCACTCCTGGGACACACTGAGCTGATAACTCAGTGAGAGCATGGTGGGGCACACCCATAACTGCAGCACTGGGGAGGCTGAAAACAGGAGGATCACCATGAGTCTGAGCTGTGTAGTAAGACTCTGTACCAAATACATAAAATGGGGAAAAAATAAAGTAAAATAAAAGGAATGCATTTAGGCTTTGCTTTCCCTCCCAAGAAAACTTCAATCAATATGCTTCCACTAATATCCCTATCTACTGGTACATTTACATGTTGGAATAGAGGCTTGGACATTACAGTCTTGTATGAATTTTTTTAAACCTAGACCAGGTATGGGAAAAATGTCTATGGGCCAACTCCCTCCATACCATTTTTTATGATTTGTGACTAAGAAGGATTTTTAATTTTTTAATGGTACAACATATGAAAACTATTTTGTGGCATATGAAAATTTATGAAACAAATTTTAGTGTCTATCCAATGGAAAAAAAAAACCTGCTTTTCACTACAGCAAAAGTGTGGTGGTTTTCTCAGTCACCAAGATGTTCTTCAGAGAGAAAGATCCTAAGGTTAAAGTGTCAGGCCTACAAGACTATCCCCAAGTTCAAGTGCCAATTTCAAGCCTCAGGTCGCCAGTTGTCTTCTGGCTGAAGGACTGAAACTGAGCCTCCAGGAACCCTTCCTCTGGTCTGTTAATTTGCCAGAGTGGCTCAGATTCACAGCACTTGGGGAAACACTTTACTTACATTTGCCAGCCTATTAGACAGTGAGCAGCCAAATGAAAGGATGCACAGGGCAAGAAGTGTAGGCAGGGGCATGGACTCTACACTTTCCTCAGCTTGCTCTCCTCCAGGCACCCCATGGGCTCAGCGATCGAGAAGTTCTCGGAACCTGGTCCTTAGGGAGGCTTACTTATATGGGCATGATTGATGGCACTGCTGGCCACCTGGGACCAACACAATCTTCAGCCCTCTTTTCTCCTTTCCTGATTCTGGGGATCCATCCCAGTACTGTATGCATGCTATGTATTTCATATTGCATCACAGTATTACAAAATAAAGTTTTATTGGAAAACATCCATTCTCATTCCTTTATGTATTGTCTGGCTACTTTCGTGCTGCCATGACAAGGCTGAATAATTGTGCCAGAGAACGCAGAGCTCACAAAGCCTACATTACTTACTGTCAGACCCTTTACAGAAACTTGAAGACCCTTGATCTAGGCAATGGATATGCTTCTTTTACTTCTATTAGTGGATGAAGTAACATTTTAAAATTGCACATACTTTAGGGTGGGAATTCTTAAGGATTGGTGAAATATTTAAGGCCATATTAGAAGGATTTATATAGTGCTTATTGCCTGAGTATAAAGAAAATCTTGATATTCAGAGCGTAATCATTGTCAGCATAGGTATACGATATGGGATGATGGAAAGATACGTTCTTTGGATAGGTTGCAGTGCAAGAAACTCTTGGTTTCTCTAAAACAACAGGAACCTTAACATCAGCCAAGCTTGTGTTTATTATTCCTTTTCTATGTCTACTCTGCCCAAAATTCATGACCCAATGCTATTATGGTCTACTGGACTCTTTTTGAATATTTTGCTGAGTTTACACACCTATAATATTCAATAATGGAACTTCAAAAAATAGGGTATACAGATGAATGTCCATTTTGTATCTGTGTATTCAAAGTGGTTAGGATAGATATATAATTGCATTCTCTTAACGAATAGAATGATTTGTTCTAATGGTGTTTGTAAATAGGATCTCAAGTCCACATCTTGTACAGCAATTAACCACTAAGAAGAATATATGCAGTGTGTTATTTGTTGAAATTGTACTTCCAATTTGATTTGAAACTGTCTCATTGCTGTTTATCAATAAAATTTTGAAAAAAAAATTACCTCAGGTGCAGAAAGCAAAAACAAACAAACAAACAAACAAACAAAATTCATTTTGCTACCTGGAGACAGTTAGGCAACCAGCTTTGAACACCAGGCTAAAATAAGCAGGGATAACAAGGAGAATTAAAGTGGAAGGGAGCTGTGAGAAAACTGACTGACTCATGACTCATTCTTGGCAGAATCCAGCAAGCTGATAAGGTTTCAGATGGTGACCTTGCTCCTCAGCAGAGAAGCCTGCATGACAGTGGAGTGCAGGAAAAGGCCACAGGGGAAAAGCACCATTTTCTGCAACTTAATACGGAGAAACAGATGGTGTGTAGATGGTCTGCAAAGCTGGTTATTCTAATTAAAAGTATCTTTTAAAATAAAAGCAATTAACTTGAACTCCACTAAAAGTTAAGAATTCCAAGAGTACAGGAGACCACTCAACAGAGCAGAAGTATAACTTTGAAATTTTAAAATTTTATTCCCTATATTTTTTTTGTTTGAAGGAGGAATAGAAGTAAAAGTCTTAGACCTTAAAATGGAACAAATTCCTCCCATTCCCTTTGTCACCACAAGCCTGCTGGTTTCTAACCAAGCAGTCAGCCATCAAGAACTGATGGAAGGGGGCTGGTGAGATGGCTCAGTGGTCTAAAGCACCTACTTGGAACAAGCTTAGCAAAGCACAGGGACCACGGTTCAATCCCCCAGCACCACATGCCAGACAGCCCCTCCCCCTGGTGGGCTGAGCTGGAAACACACACACACACACACACACACACACAAATAATAAATAAAAAATAATAATAAATAAATAAAACATTAAAAAAAAAGAACTGATGGAGGGCTGGTATTCAGTATTTTGCTAAATACATGTAGTCATGGAAGGAAAACAGATGGGACACTGGGCTTCATGGAACCCACAGTCAGGTGGATAAGCATTAACACAAGAACAACAAATTAGTCTGTGCCATAGTAGTTAGTGACTGAAAGATACAATAGGAGAGATAAAGCAGGAGAAGGAAAGGGTAAGCCTAATTTTAAACAGTATGGTCACAGGATGCCTGAGAAGGTGACATCTCAGCAAACAAGCACAAGCATGCATGCATCAGGGAGTGGACAGGACTCCAGACAGAGGGACCCTTCAGAGTAAAGCTCCAGGTGAAGCCGCTCTGCCACATACTGTGAAAGAACTGTAAGGAGTCAGAATGGTGAGAAGAGTGTACACATGGAAGGCCCTCGGGAATTAAGGTTGGTAGCTGGAAAGTACAGCCTTACAGGCTTTGCCTTTTACTTCAGGCAAAATCCTTTAGAGTTAAAGACTTGGGATCCAAGATCTGAGAATCACTCTTAAGTCTCCATATCTTCTGGCACCCTGTTTTGCCCCTCAGCTACCCCAGCTCCCTTGTTGTCCTATAGACAGCTCATGGCCAGGAGTAGGATGCAGTGAACTGCTTGCCTCCATTGCAAAGTTACAGTGGGGACAAAAATCTCAGCAACAGCCAGTTTTCCTTTTGCCTCAGGCTCTGCTGTTACAGAAAGCACTGTCTCCATCCTCTGTTTAAGTTTCCATATATCATTCACCATGGATTTTTTTTTTTTTGCATTAATTTGATTTTGGATTAAGGGGCTGAGGATATAGCTTGGTGGTTTAAGTGCCTGCATGGCAAATGCAAGGACCTGAGTTTGATTCCCGGTATTACGTGCCATGCTGGCCCCAGGCCTGGCTGGCCACCAAAATTGGGCATGGTGGCACATGCCTTTAAACCCAGCACTAGGGCTGGTGAGATGGTTCAGTGGTCTAAGGCACCTACTTAGAACAAGCTTAGCAAAGCACAGGGACCACGGTTCAATCCCCAGCACCACATGCCAGCCAGCCCCACCCCCTGGTGGGCTGAGCTGGCCACACACACACACACACACACACACACACACATAAATAAATAAATAAATAAATAAAATTTTTAAAAAATATTTAAATTTTTAAAAAAATAAATAAACCTAGCACTGGGGAAGCTGAGACAGGAGGATCACAAGTCTGAGCTGTGTAGTGAGACCCTGTACCAAATAAATAAATAAATAAACAAACAAACAAACAAATGTCACATTAAAATGTTACTGGACTAATAGGGGATTATATTTTAGCAACTCATTCTTCTTAAATTATGTCTCAGTTCTTCTTCAGCTGACCATAGTCCTAGCTGCTATCTCTTCCCAGTTTTCCCCTAATCAGTCCAAACCAAGGGTTTGTAAAACAGTTTCTCTAAGGGCCAGATAGTAAGTGTGGTTTACATCACAATTCTGCCCTTGTAGCAGGAAAGCTGCCACAGACAATGTGCAAACAAGTGAATGTGGCTGTGTTCCAAAAGTGCTTTATTGATGGATACTGACATTTTAATTTCATTTCATAGTCCTGAGGCAGGAAATAGCCTTCTTTAGCCCCCACCCCATCATCTCACAATGTAAAAATCATCCTAGCTCATGGGCACCCAAAGATGGGGGTGGGGCGGGGCGGGGCAGGCTGTGAACTCCTCTAACCTGTCTACGCCCACCAAGCCTCTTTCAAAAGTGCTGTGTTCTCAATTCCTAATGTGGCTCCTGCTCCTCCAATGAACCATGTCAAGGGCAAATTTTCAAGGTCTTTGTGTTTTTGGCTCCCTGCTTTCTACTGAAACTTGTTTTCCTCTCCTCCCCTGAAAACACAATTTGTATGAAACCAGAAAGCTCTCCTCAATATCCTCTAAACAAACCAGGCTCATTGTTAGCTACCTGCTTGTGACCTTGTTATGTCCTCTCTCAAATTCCAACATCCCTGTAAGGCCATGTTTTTTATGACTCCACTAGCCTGTAGTGGTCTCTCTATTCCTCTGAATGTGTCCTGCATTCACTATTCACACTCCTTTGAGCTCTGAATTCCTGTGTCCCCTTATTTTTTTCTGTTTGACATATGTACATACTATGTGCCAGATGAGATCCTCTACCCTGAAGAGTACCTAGCCCAGAGCTACTTCTCCCCAGTTGGATTTTACCCTCCCTAATTGTATTTTATCTTATACCAGGGGATTTTCTGCTGGTCTAAGATGTGGATTAGCTACTTTAAGTAGTGAAATGTGAGGACTACTATAGCTATGACTTCTCTTTTGAATTTGGGGTGTGATTATCATTTTAATTACATCCATGCATTATCTGTGCTTTCCACTTCCCTTAGTCTATGATTTTTGGTGTGTGTGTGTGTGTGTGTATGTGTGTGTGTGTGTGTGTGTGTGATATTGACAATGGAATCCAGGGTTTGTCACTCATGTAATGCAAGCACTCTACCACTGAGCAGTGAGCCAGCTGTGTTGGGTGATTTCAGAGACTGGGAGCTCATTTACTGCTGATGCACTTCTGTCATACCACCTCCCTCTTCCTCATTCACCAATTTACAGCATTTCCTTAAGCTAGAGAGAGACCTGTTTGATCACTTTCAGTTAGTGGAAGGGGAAAAAGGTATAGTCCTTTATTTCAGTTACAGAAGTAACAGACAGTATGGTGGGAAGCTGACATAAAGTAAGGCTGTTATTGCTGTTCTTCAGATGAGGACCCTGAGGTTCAGAAAAGCGCAGCAGCTCATTGATCGGGGATGGCAGAAATGAAATTAAACACTCAGGAAGAACCTGTGAAAGGACTTCAAAGTCAGCCTCACTAGAGGGCCTCAAGTAAATTGCTCTCTTCCTTCCCTTGTCTTATTTCTGCATCAAATCCTCTCCCCAACCCCCACCCAGGACAGGTGGGAACTTACTTCACTGGTGATGGGAATTCAAGTTGAGCAGTTGC
>NW_004524848.1:1531591-1534394 GCF_000260255.1 Octodon degus | reverse complement strand
CATGACTTTTTCCAAATTTGTAGGTTGCCTTTTCACTTTATTGGTAATTTCTTTTGACGTGAAAAAACTTCTCAGTAAGAGCAGATCCCAGTTGTTAATTCTTTCAACTGTGACCCCTAGTTGCGTGAATTAATAGACAAAGTCTTAGTTGAGAAGGAAGGGGAAATGGGAAGGAACTTCAGCTTCAAGAGAAGAGCTGGAGCGGGTGCCACTAATGGAGAAAAGTAGACTGGGCCATTCCAAGAGAGCAGGATCAGCTGGATCGACCAGGCTCTGGTAATTTTCTTTGAGTCATGAGTGTGGGATTTTTGAGGCTTTAGAAGATTTTTCTCTTGGTGTCAGATATGGATTGGCAACTACTTTCAACTGGGAGATATTCTGGTGGTCCCCCTATTGTCACAGCATATCTGGTTCTCACAACTGAGTGAGGAGGGAGAATACACACAAGTGCGCAATTCATACTTTGTTGACAAAGGAGGACAGGGAAAAGACACACCCTCCCCTTAAGTGGGTAGAAGAATAAGGCCAGAGAATTCATTTCTTGTCAACAGAAAAGTCCTTGTTCTATTTCATTCATACCAAATTTGGTGATATGCATGCTGTATTATGACTAAGATTAAACTGGATGATGTCTAAAGTTCATTGCACAGAATTGTTTTCTCTGTCTTAATCTCTTCCACTTCTGTCTCCCAACTTCTACACATCTTTGAATTTAATGGCTGACTAGAACTAAATTACAATTCATATTATGACTTAATCAAGTTACATGTACAGTAGAAAGTCACAGAGGCAAGTATTTAAATGTGTAGCTCCAGAGCACCTAATCTAGAAGGCATTGGTTACGTGCTTAGCAAATTCTTGTTAAGCTAAATTGGCATTGGATAAATTATTCTACATTTAAACATAAAATAATCTGTTTTTGTAGTTAACAAAATCACCACTTTCCCATGTTCAGCTCTGCCCCATAATGCTCCATTGCTTTATAAGATCCATGTCAAGGATGACTACATACTATCCTACTGTATGTCCTTCTTGTGGCCTAGTGAATGCCTTCAGATAAGAGGACTTAAAGATCTTGGTCTCTTTAGCTCTAAAACTTAATATTTAGGAACCCATTCTGCATATTTCACCTTATCTGTGCTTCTGTGCATATGCTATTTCTCTATTTTTGGCTACTTTGAATTCATCTATGACAGTTGAAAGCCTTTACATTCTTAATTTTTTATCTATCTATTATTTTTGGTACCAGGAATCAAACTCAGGATCTTGCACTTGCCAGGCAGGCACTGTGCCACTGAGCTATATCCTCAGACTGAAATCTTTCACATTCTTTAAGGTAATTTGCAGTGGGACTTTACATTGATCTCTGAAGAGAATCAGACAATGCTACCCTAAAGTACAGTACTTTGGGATAGGATGATGGTGATGATGATGGTGATGATGATGGTGATGATGATGATAAGCATAGGATTACTTTGAACTAACGCAATTAAGAATCAACAAATGCAGGAAAAGTCCTCTATCCTCCCCTTATCTGCCTAACAGCAGGCCAGAAATTCCCCTTTGAGGAAGGTGGCCCTCTTCCATGAAGACAGAACTGGGAGTGGACACTGAGGTGATCTTTGCAAACCTCATGAAATAGCCTTTCTTTTTAATCGTTTCCCCTTTTACTTCCCAGCTGCTTTCCACAATTATGGTCCCTTGAAGCCCAAACCTTCTTTCCTGTTAGTGAAGGTATAATTAGTTCTGATTCCCCCCCCATAAATATTGAAAATTGTGTGCCTTTTCTACTATTCTAATTTTCAGGTATCAGAAGTAGAACTTGGGGCTGGAGAGACGGCTCAGTGGCCTAAAGCACCTACTTGGAACAAGCTTGGCGAAACATCAGGGACCGCGGTTCAATCCCCCAGCACCACATGCCGGCCAGCCGCGCCCCCTGGTGGGCTGAGCCGGCCACACACATACACACACACACACAATAAATAATAAAAAAAATGTAAAAAAAAAAAAAAAAGAAGTAGAACTTATGAGTACTGCATGTCCTTGACACCATTTAGCCAAAGATGATACCTTCCATATCTTCAAAGTACTTAGACATCTTGTTCTCTTCATAAAATTGTTACTGTACATATCTGTGCATACAGTTCATCTTAAGGCAGAAATCCACAAAGTTTCTCTAGTGATGTTTTATATTTACACTCAAAAAGTGGAAATTAAATTAATAAATAAAAATGAATACAAAACAATGTAGATGACCACCACCTTTTCTTTAAAGGAGAAGACTTTAAGCTACTGTTGGAGAGGAAAAGTAATGCTTCCTCAGTCTCACAAAGTCACTGCTGGAACAAACTCTTGTAACAAAAGACAGATAAGCAAGAGAGGGAAAAACAAGCAAGTCTATTTATACATGCAGTACATATCACCCAGAGCAACTCAATGAAAGTTAAATCGAAGGACTGGCCAAATAGTTCAGCAGATTAAAGTGCCTGCAAGCAGGTACAGGGGCCCAGAGTTTGATCCCCAGGCCTGCTGTGCTGGTCCCACCCCCGGGGAGCACTGAGGTAGCAATTGAGACTGAGCGTGGTGGCACGCACCTGTAATCCCAGCTCTTGGGAGGTTGTAAACAGGTGGATTACTATGAGTCCAATCTAGCAGTGAGACCCTGAACACCCTAAGACCCTTCCTTAGAATACAGAGAGAGAGAAGAAGATAAAGAAAAAGGAGAAGGAGAAGGAGAAGAAGAAGAAGAAGAAGAAGAAGAAGAAGAAGAAGAAGAAGAAGAAGAAGAAGAAGAAGACTGAAG
>NW_004524848.1:1516539-1531491 GCF_000260255.1 Octodon degus | reverse complement strand
GAAAGAAAGAAAGAAAGAAGAAAGAAAGAAAGAAAGAAAGAAAGAAAGAAAGAAAGAAAGAAAGAAAGAAAGAAAGAAAGAAAGAAAGAGTTAAACTGAAGCAGTGGTTTAGAACTCTGGCATCATCATCAGTAGAAAAGGACAAAACAAAAGAAAGCAGCTTTAGGCTTCAATGGTGAGATACCATGTGAGGGTAAATATGTGCAAAAAACCCAATGGAGTAAAGTCTGTGTATGACAGGTGATTACAGTGAAGGGTAATTTATAGCCTGTCTTTACGTGGGAAAGTGGAGGGAAGGGAGAGCTCTTTCTTCATTTGCCACTTCTTTCCTTTAACTCAAAAATATTTATTTAAAGGTAATCTCCTTTACATGTGATAGCTAATTCTTCCTAATTGGAGAATTAGGAAGGTTCATTTTCTTCATTTTATTAACTAGGAAAAAATTATTTATGCTAGAGCTTGAAATTTGGGAGAAATACTGTAAAGTTCTACTTGGCATCACTAGCTGCTGGCCGATGCACTGGACAGAACAGGTCTATGTGAGGTATTTTCAGCAAGGCAGGAGCAGCCTGCACAGGAAGTAGCTCCAGGTGCTTCTGCTTCCCAAACAGGCAGGCAAAGCAGCCTAAAGCCAAACTTGAGCTTTCTAACCTAGGGAAAATGAGCACCTCTCTCCTCAGAAATTTAAAATTTTTTAAATCCCATAGTGGAAGGGAATCTTGTTGGTCTAATTTCTGTTTTGTGTCCAGACTTTGAGCCACTTACAGAGGCCCGAAACGTCAGTATGAGAATTTGCTCAGTTGGGCAAGATTGATAGGTTCTTGAGTGCTGAGTGTAAGTTTCCACTCCAGCTCCAAGTTTATCTCATGGATGGTGCTTTATTTCTCAAAGAAATTTCAAGAAAAAAATGTGGAACCAGACTGTAGCTCAGGGGTAGAATGCATGCCTACCACATATAAAGCTTTGCATTTGACCCCCCCTCTGCAGAAACTGGGAGAAAGGAGGTATGTCATTTTAATAAATTAGAAAGACTTGAGGGTTTCTAGGTAGATCCCAGGCATGTCTTTATCACTTCAAGGTCACTATATCTTCTTAGGGTCTGTGCCCCCTTTCAGATCTTCCTGAGCATCACAAATCACCAGACACTTAATGATGTAAATGCACCCTAAGAATTGCACTTTCATGAAGGGCCCCAAAACTTACTCCTTTATGCAAGTGCACAGCTCTTTTCAGATGATACAATTTTGTATCCATCATGTTTGTCTACAAATCTTTAAGATTTCATTACAGTTATGGAAGTCACTAATTGGAATAAGTTTTACACATTTCCAACCAATTCTGTCCTCCCTCTGGGTTCTTGTCCTAGAGATAATAAAGTATATAGCCTATGGACACAGCAGTGGGGGAAACAAACAAGTATAGTTCATTACAAAGAACAAAGAAAACTATCCCTAACTGAGAGGGGTCCCAAGGGAGAACTCCAAGGAAGTGACCAAGTTCAGTGCTTTATTCGCACTTCTTGGGCTACTTTGGTGGGTACCTGAAAACGAGACAATGAAACAATGGTTGCTGCTTTTAGCTGAACTTTTGAGGTCAGGAGGAGCAAGTGTTGCTTGCACTCAATTTCCCAGAGCTTGTCTCGGTTCAGCCAGGCCCTGGTCCTTTGAAATAATGTGGTTGCAGATTTTAGCTAAACTTCTGATGTTAGGAGCATAGACTCCTCTCCCACCCCCAAACCTCTAGCTTCCTGGAGCCAACCTCAGTGAACCTCTGTCTTCATGTGTTCCAATTTTCCCAGGGCTTGTCTTGGTTTACTCAGGTCTCTACTCTACCTCTTGTTGCTATATCTCTTGGTCTCATATTTAATAGCTAACAAATTCTTGTGCTTTATGAAAGCGCATGCATTATGCAGCCAGGCATGGTGGTGCACCTGTAATCCCAGCACTTGGGAAGCTCAGGCAGAAAATCACCGAGTGTTTTCAGCAAGCCCTGCTACAATGATGAGTTTAGAATTGCTTCTCTGTGAAGCTTTTCTTTTAAGGCTGAGAAAATAACAAAAGACATAAATCAACAAGAATTAGATCCAGATAGTACTACAGATATGGAAGTTGTCACAGATACTTAAAAAGAATTTATTAGAGAATGTGAAGAGATGTGGAAAGACATGGAAGAATGTTAGAATAAATTATCACTTATTGGAAATGAGACTCTCAGTAATTCAAATGCTCGGCTATCATTATTAGCCAAGCTAGTGAAGTGTTTGACAGCTGAACTCAGCCAGTGGCACAAAGAAGCACCTAAAGTAACTCCCCTGACTGAAGATGTTCTGATAACATTAGGGAGAAAAGAGTTCCAAAAATTGAGACATGATCTTGAAATGATACTATCTACTATTCAATCAAAGAATGAAAAATTAAAAGAAGACTTAGAAAGAGAGCAACAGTGGTTGGATGAATAGCAACAAATAATGAAATCTCTTAATGTACTACACAATGAATTGAAAAATCAGGTTGTGACATTTTCTGAATCAAGAATCTTTAATGAACTCAAAACTAAAATCCTTAATATAAAAGATTGTAAGGAGAAACTTTTGATTACCTTGGGTGAGTTTCTAGAAGACCATTTTCCTCTGCCTGATGGAACTATTAAGAAAAAGAAAAACATTCACGAATCAACTGCATAGCTGATAACACTGCATGAAGTGTTAGAGATTGTTATAAATAGATTATTTGATGTTCCACATGATCCATATGTCAAAATTAATGATTCCTTTTGGCCACCTTATACTGAGTTGCTGCTGTGTAATGGAATTGCCTTAAGACATCCAGAAGATCCAGCCCGAATAAGATTAGAAGCCTTCCATCAGTAGGGTGATGTCTTTTCACACAATAAAGAATCTTGTCATCCAAAGATGGAATATAGGACTGTCTGAATAAGCATCACTAATTGTGGATCAAAACAATAGTCCATCTTTTATCCTTAGATGACACATAATGCCATCTCTTATTTTTAAAATGGTCTTTTTTGATTCACTTAATTCTTTGGTGTTTTAAACTATATGGATAATAGTACAAGTAAAAAAAATACACTTATAAAACATCTAATTTGTAAATGGTGTTTTTTGTTTGTTTGTTTGCGGGGATTTTGGTGGAACCTGGAATTGAACTCAGGCCCTTACGCTAGCCAGGGAAGTGCTTATTCCACTGAGCCTTCTCCCCAGACCCCTTGTAAATGGCTTTAAAGTTGAAGTAATATCCAATGTAGAAAATGGCTTAATTTAAAAATATTTAGCATAACGTTTTATGTGTATTGTCTTGTTTCTAGATTTGGTAAAATTTGGAATTAAAAACTAGTGGATAAATCTAGGTGAAAGCTATATTTTAATATGTATTATATACCAAGTGATATATTAATCTATTCTTGACTCTGCTAAAATTGTGTTTGTGACTTTTTTTTTTTTTTTTTGCGGAACCGGGGATTGAACTCAGGCCCTTGTGCTTGCCTGGAAGCACTTATTCTACTGAGCCATCTCCCCAGCCCCGTGACATTTTGTACATAAAATTTTAAGAACTTCTACAATGATGAATTTAAGACCAGTCTGAATTACATAGTGAAACGCTGTCACACAAAAAAAATGAACAGAAAAAAATTGTAAAGTATGCATTTCATGCGTTCCAAGAGTAGATGTAACCAGTTTACTTGAACTACCTTTGCGTTCACTGAGCTCACATACTTGAGGGGCACACGAGAACCCTGCTCACTCAGCATCCGCAACACTACAAATGTGGTGGCAAGGAGTAGCAGACATTGTTACTCCTCTGCTCATGTGAGTGCGCCACTGTTCTATCAGATTTCACTTATAAAGCACCAGTTCAAAGATAAAATTAGGAATTCATTTCAAAACATTAAGGAGACCATTCAGCCAAGCATGGAGCCTGCTGCTACACCTGCACGGGTTTCACACCTTGTGACTGATCCTGCCTGCCACATCTGTTTGAGTCAAATGCCTCAAATTCCTTGCTGAAGATTTGGGGTTGACTGTTTCTTGCCATATAATATCTCTTCTTTCTTAAAGCAGAAACCCAATATTACCTGGAGTTATAATGTGCAATATATTTTCCAACATCTTCTGCAGCAACTATAGCCATATGAACAAATACTGGCTAATCTCGGACACATACAAAAAGCGTTGCACAGAGCTTCTGGGATCAAGGCCTCAGTCATCCTTTCAGCTGCTTTCAGAGAGCTGCATTAGCTATAGCCCCAGCTAACATCTGAAATTACCTGGGGGGTGAAAGTTAAGTTCCCAAATGAAACAGAAAGATCCTGATGAGCCAAGAGATTATCAACTGTCCAGGCTGCTTGCCCTGGACATTTATGTGTGAGAGAAATGAAGTCTTCTTCGTCAAGCTCTTATCATTGCTTAGGCAGACACAGGGGCCGGGAGTTCAATCCTCCTGAGTCGCCCGCCCCCAGGGGCACGCTGAGCTGGCCATTGAGACTGGGCAAGGTGGTGCACGCCTATGATCCCAGCACTTGGAAGGCTGTAATCAGGAGGATAACTACGAGTCCGATCTATGCAGTGACACCCTGTACACCCTGTACACCCTGTACACCCTGTCCTAAATGAAAAAAAAACCAACCCATAAAAACAGCCCCATTGTTTTGAGATATTCAAGGCAGTTTTATTATGTGGAGGTAAGTGTATGTAATCTTAATTTCCATGAAAGGATATACTAGTTCACATAGGCTTACAAATTGAACAGTAATTCAAATACAAATCTCAGGCCAGTCATGTCAAGACACTTTGGTTTGAGTAGTAATCATTTCAACGATTCAGACACCTTTTTCCTCCTTTCCCAGTTTGGAGCTATTTTTGTAGCTCTGACTGTATAGACTACATGTATGCACTTTGCTATAATGATACTGATATTGTACATATAAATGTAGCAGTTAACCTTTTTGCTTAGCAATTTAAAGCCAAAATCTTGCAACAGACATGGTGAAAATAACCATGAAAGTTCATGTGGGTAATTATAAGATTACTAATAAAAAAGAGATGGCAATCATTTGCCTCCCAAAGGTGAAAAACGGTTCCTTTCCTAAGAAACCAAGTTGTCTAATATTGCCACCTAGAGTTCAAACTAAGAACTACCATTTCTTGTCCACAAGAATGACGAGTTTCAGTGGTGGTCCACCACCCCCGCTTACCTCTATTGGGTCATCTTAGTGGTCTTGTCCCTCTGCCAAGAACTATACAAAGTTTCCATGGAGCTACCTCAAGATGGTTTGGACAAGAGTCGGATTGTAGTAAAAAAAATTAAGCTAGGGCTGGGGAGATAGCTCAGTAGAATAAGTGCTTGCCTGGCAAGCACAAGGGCCTGAGTTCAATCCCCAGTTCCAAAAAAAAAAAAAAATTAAGCTAATATATGAAAGTGTGTTCTTTCTTATTTTTCCTAAGGGCTGGGAGCACTGAGTGTGGATTTAAACCCAGAACAATAGAGTTAAAGCCCCATTGTTTCAGGCTGGCCAAATAGCTCAGCAGATTAAAGCATCTGCTTAGGCAAATGCAGGGGTGGGGAGCTCGATCCCCCCACCCCAGGCCACCAGCCCCTTGGGCGTGCTGAGATGGCCATTGAGACTGGGCATGATGGCCTGCGCCTGTAATCCCAGCACTTGGGAGGCTGTAAACAGGAGGATCACTACAAGTCCCATCTATGCAGTAACACCCTGTACACCCTGTACACCCTGTACACCCTGTCCTAAATACAAAAAAAAAGAAAAAAAAATCAGCCCCATTGTTTCAAGACAGTCAAGAATAAGAGCAAAAGAAAGTGTAGACTTACAAGAAAATTTCCTCTCCATTCTCTTAAATTGACTGGAACAAATTAGCAAAGATTAAGTAGGAGAGGGGGCCTGCCCCATAGCTCAGTTCTTTAAGTAGCTGTTTCAACAAAGCAGTCAGGCTCAGGTAGCTGTGCTTTGATCCTCACAACTCAAGCCAGCCAAACCTGCCCTGAAGGCATTCGGAGCCAAAAAAAAGATTAAATAGAAGAAAAGGCATAGACGTGCATTAACATTCAAAAGGAGAAAATCTTGATATTATTGTTAGTTCACGTTTATGGCATATAATGTCCACATTCACTGAGCCTATTAGAACCTAGTACATGGCATATCTTTGCATATCTCCCCATGACCTTGGTCCCCTGAACCCTTTCCCATATGCAAGAGAGATATCCTCTTGTCTTGTTCTAACCTTCTTTTATTTTTCTAAGTTTGTACTTTGCCTTACTCAGGTGAACAATACCATAAGGTATTCAAGTTGTGTGTCTGATTTATTTTACTCAATAGTCTTTCCAAGTGTATCTTTTTTCCTACAAATGTCTCCTGTGTCCTTTATAACTGAGTAGTATTCCACTAAGACTGAAAACGGGGAAAGGAACCGAAAAGGACAGATGGGAAGGGGATTTAAAAACGAAACAAGCAGCAGACCAGATAGCTCAATGGATTAAAGCACCTGCTTAGGCAGACACAGGGGCTGGGGTTCAATCCTGGCATGCCATGCCGGCCCTACCCCCAGGCGCTTGCTGAGATGGGGACTGAGACTGGGTGTGGTGGCATGCACCTGTAATCCCAGTGCTTGGGAGGCTGACAACAGGAGAATCACTATGAGTCCAATCTGGGTAGTGAGACCTTGTACTAAATACATTTAAAAAAGAAACAAGCTATAATATATCCAAGTTATATGTAAAAAAGAAATAAGCTATACATATATACAACTACCCAAGATGATTGTAAAATGTATGTACTGCAAACATTTCCTAATAAGACAAAATTTAAAAATTGGTAGTTTATATAAAATGTATGGAAAAAATAAAAATAAATAAAATGTAAGGGCTGGGCAGATAGCTTAGCAATCTAAGTGCCTGCCTGGCAAGTGCAGGGACCCAGGTTCGATTCCCCAGTGCCACATGACATGCCACTGTGCCCGCCACTGAAACTGGGTATGGTGGCAAGTGCCTGTAAGCTCAGCACTGGGGAGGCTGAGACAGGACAGGGGTATCACTACAAGTCCAAGCTGAGCAGCGAGACCCTGTACCAAATAAATAAATAAATAAATAAATAAATTTTAAAAATAAAATGTATTGCAATATCGACAAAAACATAGGGCTGGAAATAAGGGGTAAATCACAGTATGAGGGAAATTACAGGAGTGTGACTGACTAGAAGCCCAATATTATTCAGTATATCCCACTTCCATAGAGAGAGAAAAGAGAAAGTGTAGGCAGTTCTGAAGGGAGTAGTAAATGAGTTTTAGGTGATTTTTAAATGTATAGAAAATACACATCTGCCTAAGACCAAGTCCATTCAGTTGAAAGAATGGATCCCAGCTTGTAAATGATTCTCTCTGGGACTGAAATAGAGGATAACAGCATATGACAAGTCTCCCTGAGTGTACTAAGAGATTTCAGTCTTCTTTTCTGTGATATAATTTAGATCATGAAAGATCCCAACAGGAACATTTTCTTCCTTAGAGGTCCAGACTGTAAGCAGAAATAGATACATTAAGGAAAACCCATTTAAGTTTCATTTATTAATCCTGATCAGTAATCAGGGTGATGTGTTGGGGAGTGACAGTTCCTGGGCTCTTTTAAAAGTTATAGAAACTTGGGCTAGAGAGATGGCTCAGTGATCTAAAGCACCTACTTGGAACAAGCTTGGCAAAGGAGCGGGACCATGGTTCAATCCCCCAGCACCACATGCCAGCCAGCCCCACCCCCAGGTGGGCTGAGGTGGCCACACACACACACACACACACACACACACACACACTAAATAAATGTAAAAAAAAAAAGTTATAGAAACTTGCAGTTTCTCAAAATCTTCTCAGATTTTTGTAGCTGAGACTAGGGATTTGTCTCAGCCCCACTTTCCTCCCTCCTAACAGGTTTATTAGTCTTCAGCCACACTTACTCCATGGCGGGCTTTTATAAGCTTGTCCTCTCTCCCATCCCCTTTCTAATGCTTTACTCACTTACGCTAAATCAGCACCATTTGGTAGCAATGGGATTATCTGCTTATCTTGAATACTTATCTTGACCAAATCACTTAGACACTTTGAAATTCAAGCTACTCATAGCTATATGGGAGTACACATATGTTTTTTACAGGAAAGCTGCTTAAATGTGGAAAAGTGTTTTGATGGGAATTGATCTGAGGTAAGCAGTTAGGAAATTTATTTTCTTTCCCATCCCTCATTACCCTGTCCTTCATAAATAACTGCTAGGAGAAAAATCAATACAGAGGAGGCAAAAAGGGGAAGGGGAGGAGAAAGAGGAGAGGAGAGGGAACATACAATAAATTGGAGTTTTCTAGCCTATGCCTGAAGGGAGCATGGGAAGTGGGCATAGCAGGGAGTAGTGTGGGACAGTAGAAATTACACAGCCTCTAAAGGGCATGGCACGACTACTGGCTCAGTTCTAGTGAGGACCTTTTCAACATCATGGCAGATGGCAAAAACAGGAGCACATGAGTGAGGAAGGCATCACCTCTGGAAAAGAAGCCAGAGGGAGCTCAGTGGGCTCTGGCTCAGGCTTCAATAGCAACTCTCTGGAAAGTGTGATGGCCTAAACCCAGACTCTTAGCACAAGTATTGCCATGATAAACTTTAGCTGACCCCGGAGTTGTAAAAGCAGTTCTACATGTGAAACAAGTAACCATATGTATAGCAAGAAAAAAAAAAAAAAAAACCAGTTTGACAAGCAGGATGGGTGCTAATCTAACTGACACGCAGAATGTGTGCTAATCTGTTTGCGAAGCAGGATGCATTTTTATTCTGACAAGCAGGACATATTACATATTTTCTTTTTCTTTTCTTTTATCTTTCTTTCTCTTTATATACTCTTCATGTTCTCTTCTTGGCACCGCTCACTTAGACTCTGAAACAGGGGTCTATGCTGACAGTCACTGAGCTCAGGTAATAAAAGACCTTCAAATTTTAATTGACTACTTGGATTCCTATATTGATTACGAACCCACAACAGAAAGAACTATCAACAGGTCACAAGAATTACCTTAATCTCTTCTGAGGACAATGTCCTCAGCTGACCTAAGGACCTCTCCGTAGGCCCCATCTCTTAAATGTTCCACCTCCCAGTATCACCAGTGAGCACAAAGCTCCCAACATACGAACACTTCAAGATAAACCACATCCAGTTACATCCATGTTGCCACTGATAGGCTTTTATATTTTTTCATGACTGAATGTTTCTTTGTGTATTTGTATGTACACATAAGCATATGTTTTATATTTTCTTTTGGATATAGATTTTAGAGGTGCCGTCAGTGTCTTGCAATCTCAGAGAGGATTCTGGCACTGTGGAGTAGGTTGCTTCTGTAGTGAGGAGTAAGAACCTTCCTGGGACCAAGGAACAAAGAACAGAGCCTAAGGAAATTGTCCCCTTGTAATTCCAAGCTAGAGACACAGTAACAGATTCCTGGAGATGGCACCCTGCCTATGCTTTGTTCCTTTACCAGGGAAGTTACTAACTAATGATGTGTGAACTTCGTGAATGCCTGAAGGTGATGTAAACAACAGCTTTCTTACACCAAACTAGTTACGTACATTCCTTAGCCTGTTTGTAGCCCTCCATAAATGTGAGAAGTTTTGGTGGCTCAGGGCTCACTTAGAGACTAAGCTCAGTGAGACCACTGAGCCTATGTTAGTCCAGTCTTCCCGTTGTTTCTTTCTGCTCTGATTGATAACA
Source organism: Octodon degus (assembly GCF_000260255.1). Lineage (NCBI taxonomy): Eukaryota > Metazoa > Chordata > Mammalia > Rodentia > Octodontidae > Octodon > Octodon degus. The sequence continues at coordinate 1,521,724 of NW_004524848.1, read as the reverse complement.
TATGACACTTGGAAACAGAAGGTGAAACCCTTGTAATAAGAGGCAGAGTGAAGAAACCTAGACTTGGAGTCATTAAGACATCACTCAAGTCCTTGATTACGGCAGCCTCTAAAACTAGCCAGGCTGGTGATTCTTCAATTATGTGACTGTCAAGAGAGGCTAGATTATACTGAAATCACAAAGGTCCTAAATAGTAAGGGGTTTGCCGCAACTGAAATTTATTTCTTGTATCACATGGTTTAGCTACAGCTCTGCTTGACTCTTGTTTCTAGTCAGTGACCCAGAGTGAGCAAACAATGTCTAATAAGAAAATCACCTACTGCTGGAGTAGAAGTAATGGCCGGCTCTACGCTATCTGCCTGGAAGTTGATTTCTACTCACAGGCACATCATCAGCCAGAACAAATCACATGCCCTAGTTTGGGAGGCCACAAAGTGCAGAGAGGCTGCAACTATTTTTGAATAATGCTTACCAGTACATTTCCTTTTTGTTCCAGTGTGCTGAATTATCTTTCCTGTCACCTGCAAATTAAAGGATCTTAACAGAAAAAAATGAATGAAATAATTAGACATTTTATTTGAAATAATCAACAATTAGTAAACATTTGATAAATAGGAGTTACTATTTCCAAGTGAATAAATACAAATGAAGTGAGTTCTATGTTTCTCAAACACTCAAAGCATGTAGAATTTCTTTAGTTTACATTTTATTCACTTATCCCACTAACATGTATTGAGGTTTTTTCCTTCAACAAGGGAGATGATACACTAGATGCTAGAGATAAAAAAATTAGTATAATGCATTTATATTTTAATTTTTAGTAGATTTTTTAAAAAAAAATAGTAAGAGGGCTCAGTTTCTTATACTGATAAAACTAAAGTTACAGTTTGTGCCTATGAAATACAATAACCATTAAGGAAAAATTATTATTAGGAAAAAATTATTTGTAATACATAGCAAAATGAAACTCAAAACATTCATTTACTTACTACTTATCAATCTATTTATCCAATGTATATGTATTAGTATTTACCAAATCCAAAGTACTTTTGAGAATGAAAAAGATATTGCTCTTTTCTTTTTTTTTTTTTGTTTTGCAGTACCGGGGATTGAACTTAGGACCCTGTGCCTGCCAGGCAAGCACTTATTCTACTGAGCTATCTCCCTGGCCCCCATATTGCTCTTATTTTTTTTTTACATCCAGTTATTATTTTATTTGTTTATTTATTTATTTCCATAATTTTATTGAGAAACAAATAGCAATGAGACAGTTTCAAATCAAATTGATAGGACAGTTTCAATAATTAACACATTGCATACATTCTTCCTAGTGGTTAATTGCTGTACAAGATGCAGACCTGATATCCTATTTACAAACACCATTAGAACACATCACTCTATTCATTAAGAGAATGCAACTATATATCTATCCTAACCACTTTGAATACACAGATACAAAATGGACATTCATCTGTATCCCCTTTTTTTTGTTTAGTTCCGTTATTTGAATATTATAGGTGTGTAAACTCAGCAAAATATTCTAAAAGAGTCCAGTATCCCATAATAGTATTGGGTCTTCCACTATTGCTCTTATTTTTAAAAAGCTTAAAACATAGTCACTGAGAGGGATAGGTTGAGATTTTATTAATAGATTCTATGATAATGAAATATCAAACAATAATGCTGATGAGAGGTAACATAATCAAAGTCACCAGTGACCTTTGTCTTACTTTCTTGTCATTAGACACAGTACCTGATACTACAACTCTAAGAAGCAAAGATTTATTTTGCCTCAGTTTGTAAAGGTTTTGGTCCACAGTCCCATAGTAGGCTGGCTCTAAGGCAGGAGATGTGGCAGAAGATAAAGAGTTCATGGCTTAGCAACTCATGACTACTCATGACTTGGAAGCACAGCACCATCAAGAGAGGAGGAGGAGGGAGACAGACCCTTCCAGACCATGCCCCAGTGACTGCCTCCTCCAACCAGGCTTCACCTCCCAGTATCACATTTAGCTATAGACTCCTCAGTGAACTAATCCACTGATGATTATCATGCCCCTATGATCCAATAACCTTCCAAAGGACCACTTATGAGTGCCTGAGCCTTTGGGACTGACATAGGGAACTCAGATGATCTGGGGTGGATGACCTCCAAATGATTAGGGAAAAATGATCTCTTAACCTAAAAAGTACCTGGCATGAGTTCATGTTCTCTAAAACCAAAGAATGAACTTTAGGAACAAATGGAGGTTATGAGAGGAATATATTTATTGGAAGAAAGTGCCTGTCTAAGAGAGGGATGAGGTGGGGGTCTCACCGGGTGATCCCCGGGAAGCTGTCTCTTCCAGGGATTTTCATAGAGGAATACCATGTGGTGAGCCTGGTCTGAGGTGGTGGAGAACAAGGGAACTCGCTTAGGTGGGCATGAGGTGGGACAAAACTATGGTCAACCAATGAGATTACAAGCACCATTGCTCAGGTAAAGTTGATTAAATTGGAATCAAATGGGGAAGCGAGTCACATAGCAAGGGTTCATGAATATGAAGCAGGGTCACTTCCTGTTGGGGGATGGGTTAGTGACTGATCTGGGTTCTTTTTTAAAGTTATTGATACTTATTTAGAATATCAGGCCAGGGAGATGGCTCAGTAGAATAAGCACTTGCCTGGCAAGCGCAAGGGCCTGAGTTCAATCCCTGGTTCCAAGAGAAAAAAAAAAAAAAAAAAAAGAGTATCAATCACTGATGTCAATTCCTAGGGAAGTATGACTGCATTTGTTTCTTCTTTTGTCTTGACGCCTGGCCCATATGGGAGTGTCTGTCTCTTCCAAAGTTGCAATGTCACCTTGTCTTCTATCTTGTCTCCTTGAGGGTTTGGCTGTGTCTGACTCCCTATAATATTTCTATCTAATTTAGCTGCCTACAACAGGATGACATCAAGATATAAACCATGACAATCCAAATTTTGTCAAACCTAAAGATCAGTGTTCACTTGGTTGAGTTCTTCATTTGCTTATTCTTCACTTGCGGTACTCCTGGATTTCCTCCTGTGGTCAAACCTCCAACCCCTGTTATACCACAACCTGGGATGAGCTCATTCAGCCAGCTGGCTTTAAGCTTTATCTTTACAATGTTGGTCTCCAATTTTCTGACTCTCCCCAGTCATAGGTTTTAACCCTGTCGCAGCAGAGAAACACGCAGAAGGAAAGGGCAAAGGGGCTTTATTATAAAGGAAAAGGGACTTCATTATCTTAGAGGACACGGAGAGAATTTGGGAAGATAAGGAATTCTCTGGATTGGAAAAAAAGGAGGCTGAGGCTTTTCTGGCCTTTGCCAGGGGTGGGGCTTGAGGGGGAAGTTTAAATATACCTGAGGAGCTGACTGGGGCCTTCCCTGAGGTGGAGAGAAAGGTGAAAGGAAACTGTATCCTAGGCTGAGTTGGAGAAGAAGAGGGGAGGTGGTCTCTGGGAAGATGAGCTGTTGTTTTAAGGGCTTCAGCCATATTAGGTGACCACCATAATAATTCAGCAATTCTTACTAGGGCCATTCCTATCATTCCCATCTTTTGGTTGTTATAAAGGGGCGACGTGTCTCTTAGACTGCTTCCTGCTGAACTGGGCGTCGTCTTGGGGGTGAGGGGAGTTGACAGGATGATGGTTCACATCCATGTAGAAGTTAGTGCCAGGAGTCTCAGCCAGGACTAGAAGTTTATAGTTAGTGACGGCTCACATTGGATACTGAAGAAACCTTGAAAAAAGTTTAAAAAGACAGCACATTATGAGTACATGTCATCATGATTTAAGGACATAGGAGGGGAGGCAAGGGGGGGGGTCTATAATCTGTGTCATTTTACCATGACCATGCTGAAGAGGAGGAGTACTGATCTTTAGCTTTTTGGCATCAATGTGAGGAAAGGGAGTCAGTGCCATCTGTAGTACTGTAACACAACTGTATTTTGTTAAAGTCAACTTTTTGTCTCTTATGTGTTTGAGTGGAGACATGGAGTCTATCTACCAACTGTACTGTCTATAGTTGTTTAGAAAGGTAGGCTACTGCCTAAAAAGATGGTCTCTTATGTTATAAAATGCTCACAGTATTGTGACCTTGAAAAGAAGTACATAGGGTAAAGGGCTGAGTTGGTTTGGGTAAAGAGAGTTGGGACCCTTGGGAGGGCTTATTGTAGCTTGCAAAAGGGGAGATATATAGAAGCAGTCAGGTCTAGGGGTTCTCACAAGGAACCTTTTGATGTTCTATATAGGGGCTCTGCTGGGGAAGCAAAATTGGGAACCCAGAGAAAGAAGTTAGCTAAACCAAGGAAGGATAAAACCTGTTATTTTGTGGTGGGCAGTGATAGCATGAATAGTGGGAATGAGGGTCTTAGATACTTGACTTTTGGTGAAGTTATCTGAGCTTTGGAGGGAGAGACTGTGTGAACTGGTCCTGACAGAAAATTGAGAAAAGTAGGGCCAGGGCATGAGAGGGGGAGCAAAGGAAAAGGTCATCAATATATTGAAGGAGTGGCTGGGCTAAAGATCAAGGGTCTCAAGATCAGCAGCAAGAGGTTGGCTAAAGAAGTGAGGACTATCTCTGAACCCTTGAGGTAGGACTGTCCATGTGAGCTGTTGAGATCAGAGAGTGTCTGGATAAGTCCATGAGAAGGCAAACAGGTCATTGGGTTTGAGTACAGGAAATATAGCAAGTGGATATTTTTAAGAAAACTATTGGTAAGGAGGTAGAGAATGATGAGCTTGAGTTTCTTGGTGTTTGGGGGATATTGGGTATTGGGGAATGTACAGAAACACTGTGGGATCACTGAGACACACTAGTCTAAGAATGGCATGTGTGGCATGAGTGGGACTGGAAGTGTCTCAGAGCATATGGTTGACAAGAAAAAAGGGAGGGAGGAGCTAGCTGTACATTGAGGTTGGGTTTGTAGGATATACACTGTGGAGGGAGAGGTGAGAGAGAAGCGGAGATTCTGGAGGAGGTCTCTCCCCATGAGAGGTATGGGACATGTTGGGATCACAAGGAAATTAAGAGTGAAGAATAGTGTCTGAAGTTAGCACAGAATGGGCCTGTCTGAAGGGGTCATGTAGGTCGGCCATCAACACCCACTATGGAGACTAGAGAACTCAGAAGAACACTATATGTGGTGTCCGTGTCAGCAAGAAAAGAGTTTTTTTTACCTG
>NW_004524848.1:1508292-1509818 GCF_000260255.1 Octodon degus | reverse complement strand
CTGCTTCTGCTGACCAATCGCACGGTGCACGCGTGCGGGGACAACAGCTGCGGCCAGCTGGGCCAGACGGGCGTCCCCCGCAGGGAGCGGCCAGGTGAGCCTTGCGCCGGCGGGCCAGGGCGCGGGGGCTCTGGGTGTGGGTTCTGCGGAAGACCTATGCACTGGACTCTGCGCTGCCCCGCGCGCCTGCGTTGGTTTCGTTTTCTCCATTTGCCTCGGATTTGTTTCGGTTTCCACTTCACCTTTAAGCGAAACTGAAAGGGAAATTAACCTGGGGCGCGGTACTCCAGGTAGAGATGAGGTCCCTGGCAGATGGGTTCTGACCTGAGCGCCTCCATGCAGAGGAGGCAACCGGCTCCAAACGTGGACGGGGGCAGACGCCTGCTGCTGGTCCGCCAACATCATGCGACATCGCTTGTATTAAACTTTAAAAATATGCAATAGCATTTTTACTGTTATTGTAGCGATATGAGAAAGAAGTTGCCTTTATCCTATGCTCAAAGACAATTCTTAACTTTTGATGCATTTTTCTCCTTGTGTTTTTTCTTTTCTTTTTCTTTTTTTTGGCGGAACTGGGAATTGAACTCAGGCCCTTCCGCTTGCCAGGCAAGCACTTTACTGAGCTATCTCCCTGGCTCCTCCTTGTGTTTTTTCTATATTTAATCTTTATAAACTTCATGTCAGTATATAATTTTGTATATGCAGTATTTATAGAACTCTGGAAACTGCATTTTTACCAAAAAAAAGAGTCATAAACATTACTCTTTTATTATGTAGCCTGCTAAAATATATTTTACAGAGTTTTTTTGTTTTTGTTTTTGCATGGTCTCACTATGCAACTCAAACTTGTAGTGATCCTCCTGTTTTCAGCCTCCCTAGTGCTGGGATTACAGGCATGTGCCACTACACCCGGACTCCATGGCCAGCAAGCACGCCTGGGCGGTGGGGCCGGGGTGGCATGCTGTGCCAGGGATCAAACCCAGGCCGCTGTGCTTGCCTAAGCAAGTGCTTAGTCCGTCTAAAATATGTTTTAAATTGCTACCTATCAGTCCAGATTCTGAGAGTACGATGATTTAAATATTGCTGTTTTTGTGGAACTTGAGCTGGTTCCATTCAGGGGCTTTTACTAAGTAATACTGATTGATATATATCAAGTAAATATTTGACTGAGTTCGTAATTACTTAGAATAGTTTCAACAAGAGTGTACAAGATGAAAAGCCTTTCTCCTGTCTTAGTTTCAGTTCTTGAGACTTGCAAATTTAATGACAAAAGGAGGATGGGGGGGCATACATTTTTATTGGAAGTGGGGATCACTGTGCTAAGTGAAATAGACCAGGCATAAAAAGACAAGGAAGGAATATAAAATGTTGGTCCCCTAGAAGCTGAGCATCCAGTAGTGCTTCCTAGAGAGAAGAGGAGGAGGCAGGGATGGACAGAGGTTAATAAATGGGCGCTAACCGACAGTTACATGGGAGTAAGAAGTCCTGTGGGCTACTGCGTAGTGGGGTGATTATTGATAATGATA
>NW_004524848.1:1506881-1508027 GCF_000260255.1 Octodon degus | reverse complement strand
TGTCTTGGTACTGACCCTCTTATCTTGGTGACTTTTCTTTTTGGCATGAGGCAAAGAGATACCTTCATAAAAGGAAGCTAATGTCCTGCTTTTAAGCAGACAGGAGGAGGCAGAAAACTCTTGTTCTATAGACTCTCAGCTGCCTTCAGATACGTGCATGGCATATTTTGCAGTACCATGTTCTGTCACCTTTCATATGGAAAGAAGGACCAGTCTGATACTTGGTGCCAAGTCGCTCTCCCGGAAAGTGGCACCAGTTCTACCTTCATGACTGTATGAATCTGTGGGAAATGTTTCAGCAGTACATAAGTTGAAAATGAAAACAGTAAGATCATAAAGAAAAAAATCAACATTAAATAAGTTAAAAAACTTTACTAATAACTGTGTTCTCTGCTCTGAATCTATAGAGACAGGATGGAAAAAAATTTAGACTGGCTTCTTGGGAAATGGGATCACATTTCACTTCAGGCAGTTTCATTAGCATCCTGTCTCTCCATGCTTCACTGTAAAAGGTTCTAGTGTCTACCTCTCACACCCACAAGGCAGCCTCCCTCTGATTTCCTCTCACTGTTCACTGTTCAGGGAGGGTAAGACAAAGAGTAGACAGAGTGGGGTAAGATCCTGCTCTCTCTTTGGTCCCCTTGTTTGGTAAGACTGGCTCCCACCAGCATGGAGAAATATTTGGTCTAGTATCCTAGTCCCTAAAGGCTACCCCCCTCTATGATGCCCAACATTTTAGCAAATTTTTTTTTTTCCAGAACCTGGGATTGAATTCAGGCCTTTGTGCTTGCCAAGCAAGCGCTTATTCTACTGAGCTATCTCTTCGGCCTTAGCAAATGTTAAAGGTAAACTGAGGTACACTAAAATATTAAAAGATTTTGATTGCTCAGTAAATTTGTGAACAGGACAGCATGAGGCCTCCAGCAGTTGGGGTCCACCGGGGGAATATCAGGGAATTCTAGGAAGAAACTTTATTTTATTTTACTTTATTTTTGTACAGTGTCTTACTACGTAGATCAGACTTGTAGTGATCCTCCTGTTTTCAGCCTCCCCAGCTCTGAGATTATAGGTGTGTGCCACTACACCTGGACTGTATCACCCTGGTGCAGGGCCAGCAAAGCATGTGGTAGCAGGGATCGAACCTTG
>NW_004524848.1:1504291-1505197 GCF_000260255.1 Octodon degus | reverse complement strand
GACTTTTGTGGACTCACTATTTCATGGGTTTTCAAAAAATACTAATTTAAATTATTTATCATGGATTTTTCACTACATCACATTATTTTGCAGTCGTGTATGGAACTATGTACATATTTATGTGTGTAGTATTTATGATTTTAATGATTTTTGCCTAAAAAATTTAAAATATATTAAAGTATGATTTGTAGCATAGCAAAAGTATTATATCAAAATAAAATACACTGTCTACAGTGTATTTCTTTAGCGGGTGAATACATACTATACCATACAGTATATGCATGTTGTTAAAATTATGTAAGTTTACGAGTTTAGAAAGTGGTTAAGAACATTAGAAGTGTTTTTAAAAGTGTGGGAAAGGTTTATAAGAGTGTGGGGTTTATAAAGCCTTAAAATATAAATAAATACTGAAACAAATCTACTGTGCTGATTCTCACTTATCATATAAGTGTCTGGGATGTAACCTCTGCAATAAGTGAGGGCCACTGTAAACGTCTGTGCCGGCTGTATGACTGTTCTGCAGCAATAAAGCACCAAATGTAAACAAACTTTATCTTTTCTGTTGCTAACTTACTATTGCCAGGTAATTTGCACGCCCCAAATACTGAGCCCAAGTTGGAAGAGGAATATTTTTCCTCTGAACACAACTTTTTGTCTTCTCATAAGCCACTGACTGGGTCCTGGTATTTTCTTTAGTAAAATGGGAGAAATATTGCATTTCTTCATAGAGAGCCGCCCAGAACAAGTGATAGGACAAGCAGTCAGCTCTGAATTTGTGTCTGTGAATTACACATTTAGAGAATTTTCGAATGCTTTTATTTTAATTCAAAGAAGTTACCTCTCATTGAGTCCTCTGATCATGAAGTTGTATGAGAGAAATGATGTGGGTTGAAAGGATGAGCAGTG
>NW_004524848.1:1498150-1503736 GCF_000260255.1 Octodon degus | reverse complement strand
ATGGATATACTTCTGGATGTCTTATCTAGATATCTGGATATATACCTCAGAGGTGACCTGCAGAAACTCATTAGTTACAGTTACATCTGTCTTACTTGAACATGGTTTGGACAGTCAGCTACGATGGCTAGCTGAAACTAGGTTATTCGTTACAAGACTAAGTTATAGTTTATTTATACATCAAGTTAAATTATAGTTCACCACATATGAAGAGATTGTTACCCCAACCTCAAAATATGCATGTCATTAAAATATAGTTTAATTTTTTTGAAAATCTATTACAGAAAAGACACAATGCCACTTGTCTCCTTCATATACTCTCCCTCTTTTCAAGCACACCCTTATACCATCACCCTTGTTATTTGCTGAAGCAGCTCTGGAGATCTTTCATGAGTTCATTTTATGAAGTGTGATTTAAAAAATATATAGTAAATGCTACTGCTTAATGTCATCCAATAGAAGGCAAGCCCATGAAAACATTCTGTGCATGTTCATGCAGCATCTTCACTGGGTCTGGTACTGTGCAACTTCTAGCTCTTCCCCTAAGTCAAAATGACCATCAAAGGATGAAAGTTACAAATCAAATCAGGGCATCAAAGCAGCCAAGACAACACAACTAAAGGTACTAATGAAGGAGAACTTCCAGAAGTCCTTCAAAAAGTGGCAAGAATGGTGGGATAACTGTATTTGAAGTAAGGGGTAGCATTTTGGAGGTATTAATAGCAATATATCTTTTACTGTAATAAATGTTTTAAAAAATTAAATATTCTCCATGTATTTCATTCATTCCATATGTCAAGAGGCAGCTTTGACCAAATTTAGCAGAATGATAAGGCCAAAAATTGAGCCCAATTCCATAACTCAATAGCTATTTGACTTCTCTGAGTTCCACTGAGTTCAAACATATTGAACTGCTGATAGTTATTTTTGAACCATGAAGTGGCCATTTTATATGATTCAAACTAATGGCTTCTATATCTCATAGAGCTTCAATTAGGTGATGTATTGGTGATCTATAAATTCTAAAGCCTTATTGTATGAAAGAATTGATTTTTCTTTTAGGTGAATAATAATGGTTATACTACATAATCCCCCAAAGGCCAACAAAAGTTGTTTTCACATTATATACTGTTTGGGATTCTGTTAAGAACAATTTGACACAATGTGATTTCTTCCCAGTGTTCTTCTTTTTTTTTTTTTTATTTTTTTTGTGGGTGTGTGTGTGTGTGTGTGTGTGTGTGTGTGTGGCCAGCTCAGCCCACCAGGGGGCGGGGCTCGCTGGCATGTGGTGCTGGGGGATTGAACTGCGGTCCCTGTGATTTGCTAAGCTTGTTCTAAGTAGGTGCTTTAGACCACTGAGCCATCTTACCAGCCCATCTTCCCAGTGTTCTGAATGCCAAATAAATTCAGCGAAGTCCTGATAAACATTAAAAGTAACTATGACTCTTACTGTAGCTAAATGCCTTGTCACCTAATTGGTGTTCTACATGAATAAATGAATGAATGGATGAACAAGAGTCTCACTGTCCCTAGGTACTATCCAGCAAAACAACAGTAAAGGGCAGAGTTGGCAGGAAGGAAACAAAGAAGACCCTGTTGAACTTGACTCTAATCAAGCTCTGGTGTGGTGAAGAAAGACTAAAGTGCAGTGAGTGTGAGAACTCTACACTCCTGTGTCCCTACAAGGGAAAAGCAGGGTTTTCTGGTCTTGCAGGCTGCTGGGTGAGATGGAGCAGTCTACAAAAGGCAGGGTGACGTTGAGGGCTTCTGAAAAAGGGAAGTACATATCTTACCATACAGGGTCATCCTGTTCATAAGACTGGACTGGCCTGGGTTCCCTCAGGCTTTGTTTCCAATGCTTTGCCCTTTATGCTGTATGATTTGTTCATACCAATATAAGAGAATAAAATTGATTTCCTGTTCATAGGATGTTTTAAAATATTTGTAGTTCATCTGAAAATTCATTCTAATTAAAGATTAATAGATTTTGTATTATTTAATTCTAGGAAAATAGAAGCTCTGACTAGTATAAAAATAATACAAGTTTCCTGTGGAGACTACCATTCCCTTGCATTATCAAAAGGTAAAAATAAAACAACAAAAGGGTCAGGGAGATGGCTCAGTGGAATAAGTGCTTCCCTGGCAAGCGCAAGGGCCTGAGTTCAATCCCTGGCTCAGGTAAAAATAAAACAACAACAACAACAAAAAAACCTGAGTGTCATTAGCAAGTAATTTTTTGAATGTGAATGATAGCTTACTTTCTTCTTTCTGGGAGTCAGTACCCAACACCCACAACTTTTTTAAAAAAAATATTTATTTATTTATTTTGTGTGTGTGTGGCCAGCTCAGCCCACCAGGGGGCGGGGCTGGCTGGCATGTGGTGCTGGGGGGTTGAACCGCCTCCCTGTGCTTTGCTTAGCCTAGCTTGTTCTAAGTAGGTGCTTTAGACCACTGAGCCATCTCACCAGCGCCCCCCCCCACTTTTATTTATTTATTTTTATTTATTTAATTTTTTTTTTTGGCGGAATCGGGGATCAAACTAAGGCCCTTGCGCTTGCCAGAAAAGCACTTATTCCACTGAGCCATCTCCCCAGCTCCTCCCACAACTTTTAGAAAGGAGAGATTTATTTGGTTTATGCTTCAACCCATAGATAGTTGGCTCCAAAGCAGAAATGGCGAGGTAGAAAGTCCTGGGTGGTGGGAAGCTGCTCATACAATGACATCCAGGAAGAGAGAGAGAAAAAAAGAAGGAGCAGGGGAGGGAGATTTTCCATTCCGGGTCATGTTCCCACCCAGTGACTGGCCCTTTCTGACTGGGTCTCGCCTCCAAACAGCAAGTCTGACATGGATTTGCCAGTGGATCCGCCCACTGGTGATTATAGTGTCCCTGTGAGCCATTGGCCATCCCAAACTCAACCTCTGAACACAGGAGACTTTCAGGGGTCTTTGGTTTGTTTGGTGTTGGGAATTGAACTTAGGGCCTTGCACTCACCAGGCAGGCACTTGTCCACTGAGCTTTATCCCAGGGCTTGGGGGACATTTTTAAAATCTAAATCATAACAATAAGTGGTTTATTGGATTCATTTTAATTTATTTAGAAGTTTTTAAGTCTCTAGGTTTCATCAGATATGATGTTTTTCATATTTTTTCAAGTTTCTTTAGTCGTGTACTGTAAATAACGCCTAACTCATATCTTAACCATATAGGGTCAGCCTGTTCGTAAGACCGGACTGGCCTGAGTTCCCTCAGGCCTCGTCTCCAGTGCTTTGCCCTTTATACTGTATGATTTCTTCATACCAACAAACTGAGGAAAGAGTGTGACTCTTTTATTTAGATTAAAAAGAAAAAAGTCAAGATGTCAAAAATCATGACATTACATTTTTCTGTTCACCCCTCCTATACTTTTTCCTCAGTATAATCTTCTCAGTGGAGAATGTGGGAGAGGAAAATCTTTTCTACTCTCTTATGTGTCTGAGGTCTTCAAATTTAATGCACAGAAGACAGATTAGCAGAGAACAGAAATCCAGTTTTTATTCTTATTTGTGTGCAAAGGCATTCACAGAGAAAAAAAAAAAAACAAAAAAAAAACAAAAAACCAAAACCTAAAGAACATGGTTAGATTTGGGGACTTCTCTACCACTTTAACAAAAGAAAGTGAGTTTGGGCTTAAAAGAATGAGAAATTATAAGGAAGTGACTAGAAAATATAAGAGGTAGCTATCAGAAGGTAAGGACAGTGAAATAATTTTAGTTACATTTGTTTATGTAGACTCATCTCAGTTCCAGCTCTTGTCTCCAGGGGAAGGGTTGCTCTCCATTCTGATATGAGAGAAAAACCCATTTACAAAGAGACGTTTAGGGGGCCAGGGAGATGGCTCAGTGGAATAAGCGCTTCCCTGGCAAGCACAAGGGCCTGAGTTCAATCCCCGGTTCCAACAAAACAAAACAAAACAAAACAAAGAGATATTTATAGCTGCCTCTTAGGCAGATAAGGGCCAGAAACTGTTCTTGCATCTGATGATTCTCAACTGTCTTCAGCTCAAAATGATCCTTACGCAGCATTGACGTATTTTGGGAGGCCTATCCTGACCCCTTCCTAGGGACGTGCAGCAGTTGCTGTTTCTCAGGGGTGCTATTCAGCGCTGGAGCCACATCACAGGGGCTTCTGGCAGCCAGGGTTCACTGCTTACTTTCTGTGTGCACACTGCTGTGTCACATGTTTTCTCATATAATTTCCTAGAAAACACAGAAGCTATGTGCTATTCACATGCATATTTCACAAATGAGATAATTTAGGTACAGAGACTTCAAATAACTGAACCAAAGTTAAAACACTAAGAAATAGAAGCGATGAGATTTGGGCCAGCCAGATAGCTTAATGGATTAAAGCACCTGGACTGGGGGCTTGATCCCAGGCCTGCTATGCCAGCCCTTCCCCCGGAGTGTGCTGAGACAGCTGAGACCGGGCATGGTGGTGTGCCTATGATCTTAGTGCTTGGGAAGCTGAAAATAGGAGGATCACTACGAGTCTGATCTGTGTAGTGAGATCCTGTAGGCCCTGTACTAAATACATTAAAAATTAAAATAAAAATTAAAAAAAGAAGAGATGAGATTTAAACCTATAGTTAGTCACATCCCAATATCCACTTCAACAATGGCCTAAGAGGCTGGGTTATATCCCATGACAATTATATAATTTCTTCTACCTACCATCTCTAGCTGTTTAGGCACAATGAACTCCTTAAATGTATATGATTTTTGTAGACTATACCCAAATAAAAGCAAAAAAATATTGTAGAACTAAGGCAGTAGCTTCACCTTGAGTTTAGCTTTCCAGTAAGTGTGCAACTCTGAATTTCTCTTCTTTATTTTATAGATGGGCAACTGTTTTCATGGGGAAAGAACAGCCAGGGACAGCTGGGCCTAGGGAAGGAGTTTCCCTCCCAAGCCACCCCTCAGAAGGTGAGGTCCCTGGAGGGGATTCCGCTGGCTCAGGTGGCTGCAGGAGGGGCTCACAGCTTTGCCCTGTCTCTTTCAGGAACTTCATTTGGCTGGGGAAACAACAACGCAGGGCAGCTGGCCCTCAGAGGGAATACGGTCCCAGGTAAGAAGACGATCTTGTTCTTGAAGTCAATTGTTATTTCTTTCCAACTGGAAGGCCTACCCAGCAAGGGCCAGTGTCACAGGTTAAAGTGGCTCCCAGACTTCATGACAGACTAGCATTGACTACAGCATTGTCATAGCTTCCTATGGTTGCTGTAACTAATTCTCATAAGACAAATTCATTATCTTACAGAGATCATGTCAGAAGTCTGACATGGTTCTGGGCTGAAGTCAAGGTGTTGACAAATGTCTACCTTTTTGCAAGCTTTGGGACGAATCCATTTTCCTAACTTTCCCAACCTCTACAAGTCATCTGCATAACTGGATCAAGCCCTCTTCTTCAAAGTTAGCAGTGGCTGTTTTTTCTCAAATTATTATTGTGGCATTGACTCTTCTGCCTTCCTTTTTCTCAGTTGAAGGACCATTGGGCACACCCAGGTAATACAGGTTCCTCTCCCTATTTTATTTATTTATTTATTTATTT
>NW_004524848.1:1494866-1496777 GCF_000260255.1 Octodon degus | reverse complement strand
CTTATATCAGCTGTGGCTATGAGCACACCGCAGTGCTTACTCAGGTAATCCAAAATATGTTGCTAGTTCTTAAAGTCCTAAAGAAGTGTTAACAAGGTACATGTGCTGATTATTGTTGAAAGCAAGATGTCATAGATCTTTAAGGCTCCTACAATAGAATGTCATGAACTAGGTGGCTTACAAATGACAGAAATTTACCTCTTGGTTCTAGAAGCCTGGAAGCCCAAGATCAAAGTGCCAATAGATTCCTAACAAGGACCAACATTCTGGCTTGTAGACAACCATATTTTTACTGGGTCCTTGTAGCAAGAGGTGAGGGTCTCCCTCAAGTCCTATTTTATAAGGACACTAATCCCATCCAAGATGGCTTTCTAATGTGCTAACCAGCTACCAAAGGCCCCCACCTCCTAATATCACATTTAACATGTAAAACTCGGGGGACACAGCTGTTCAGACTACAGCACAAGATGTCTAACAATATCAATCCATGTCTACTGAGTGTACAAAAATCCGAAGAGACGTGCTCTAAATATACATCATGAGATTTTCAAAGTCCAATAATAAAAGTTAATGTTAGCTTTAGGAAATATGTTTTATTATTAGGTAAATGTAGGAGCTAATCTTTTAGTATTCAGTAACCCATTTTATAGCCTAGAATATATTTCATTCCATTTCCTGCTCCACACAATTATGACCCAATTTCATTAGTGTGTTTTTCTATTTCTTCTCCTAGCCGTACAGTGCATCCAGTAACATGGAGAGATTGACACTATTGGTACAGTTGAAATATTTGTTTAAAAACTAGGTACCCCACATGAATTAGTTGTATACACTTGTGTATTTATTTTACGGTGCCATATATCAAACCTGGGGTCTCAAACATGGTAGGTAAGCACTCTACCACTGAACTCAGAAAATGCTTTTTATTGTTTAAAAGCATGTTTTTTAAAAAAATCAAGTATTGGGGATATTGTTCATGCTTTCAAAATAGAAGACAGCTTTTTTTCTTTGTTAGTAAAAACATTATGATCACTAACCTTCCGTTTCACACTGTAATATCTTAATTAAATAGCATATCTTAGAGACAAGGTTTTAAGCAAATACCCTGAGAAAGGCTACACTATACCTCAGACCTCAATATTTTTCACAGTGGTAATTACCTTTACATTTTTAAGGCATTTTGGTTATGTACGAGTAGGTTTCATTAAGCAGATTTGTTTATGCACAGAACATACTTTAATCATTCCCCTCATCACTCTAAAAGCATATCTTAACTTATGAACCCCTCAGTTGTTTGATTTATGTTATTCTTTTTTTTTTTTTGCGGTACTGGGGATTGAACTCAGGACCCTGAGCTTGCCAGGCAAGTTGCTTATTTTACTGAGCTATCGCCCTGGCCCTGTTACTCTTAATTTACTCCCTCTTTTTTTTTTTTTTTGGCGGAAACGGGGATTGAACTCAGGCCCTTGAGCTTGCCAGGGAAGCGCTTTATCCACTGAGCCATCTCCCTGGCCACACTGTTACTCTTAATTGACAGCAGAAAGTTAGAGTTGTTTTCTAGGTATTTTTGTTTATTTGGTACAAGAGACTGAACCCAGGGCCTTCGCATGAAACTGCATCTCAGCCCTTTCTATCTTTTGAGACAGAGTCTCACTGAGTTATGTGGGCTGTGCTAAAATATGTGATCTTCTTGCCTCAGCCTCCCTCACACCTCCTGCTGAGATTGCAGGTGGTGAGCCACAATAGCTGGCCAAAGTTGTTTTTAATTATGGAATCATCTTTTGAAAAGAGTACTTTTTAGAAAAATGCACAAATAAAGCAACCTTATATTTAAATATTGAGGGGCCGGGGAGATGGCTCAATGGAATAAGTGCTTCCCTGGCAAGCACAAGGGCCTGAGTTCAAACCCTG
>NW_004524848.1:1488862-1494727 GCF_000260255.1 Octodon degus | reverse complement strand
ATTCTTTTTCAGTCAAGCGCTTATCCTACTGAGCCATCTCCCCAGCCCCCAGAAGTGTTTGTTTTGTTTTGTTTTGTTTTTTGCTCCAAATGCCTTCAAAGCATGACTGGCTGGCTTGTGTTGTGGGGATCGAACCATAGCAACCTGAGCCTGACCGCTTTGTTGAAGCAGCCACTTAAAGAACTGAGCTAAGGGGCAGGCCCCCCCCAATTCTTTTTCTCCAATTTTTATTTGGATATAATTGACAAAAAATATATGTATGTATTGTGCACAATACATGTATGAAGTTTGAATACATGTGTACACTGAAATAACTACCATAATCAAGTTAACAGTGCTTATCTTAGATAATTTCCTGTTTGTGGTAAGAATCTTTAAGAGCTACCCTCTTAATAATTCTCAAGTGTGTAGCATATCATTATTAATATAATTATATTATATAATTATTAATATTAATTATATTAATATAATTCTCACGCTATATAATACATCTCCTGGGTACCTGGCTTTTAAGGGGATGTCAATGATTTTTTTGTGTTTAATGTGTTAAACCTACATTCACTATTACATCTTATATTTATATGGAAATCATATTTCACATATTGCTGTCATACTGTCTTGCAGTATTTATGCTATAAGGGTTTTGTTACATTTTTAACATGAAATTAATCTTATTCCTCCTTTTGAGAAACAGAATGGCCAGGTGTTCACATTTGGAGACAATAGCTTTGGACAGCTGGGACATAATCGCATGGCCCAGACAACAGGGCCACAACTTGTGGAAGGGATTGATGGCCCAGTTTCACAGATAGATTGTGGAAGGTAATAAGCTTTCATTTTGTCCTATTTTGCATGGGCAGAAGTATTATATTTTATTTCTTTAGATGCAATTAATCTGGATAAGAACCTAAACTATATCACTACTTCTATAGAGTACTTTTTCCTCAAAATTTACTTCTATAAACATAGTTTAAAATTTCAATTTTTCATTTATATACTAGATTTTTAATTAAGTTCTTAATAAATTATTAGAATTCTATTGTGTGTACACCATCTTCATAGGAGTTCATGATGGGAGATGGGTTGGTAACAGAAAATGGTACTTGACTGCTTGAGTTAAGATAAAATTAATCTCATATATGTAGATGATATATTTGCATATGCATTCAGGCATTTTAAGTACTTGAATATTTAACCCAATGCATTTTTGTTTTATTTATTTATTTATTATGTATTTAGTACAGGGTTTACAGGGTCTCACCACACAGATTGGACTTGTAATGATCCTCCTGTTTTCAGCCTCCCAAGCACTAGGATTACAGGTGTGTGCCACCACACCCAGTCTTAATTGCTATCTCAGTGCACCCCAGGGCGGGGCCAGCCCAGCACATCAGGATTGAACCCCAGTCCCTGCATCTGCCTAAGCAGGCACTTTAATTTGCTGAGCTATGTGGCCGGCCCGCCAATTTATTTTTTAAAATGCTTGCATTCAAAATACAAATGATATAAAACATGGTAAAATCAATATCAATAATATTCTATCTTTAAGATTAGCAATAAGTTAATAGTTACTGTTTAGTCACATCATCTGATACCCTGTAACACTAATAGTGTGAAAGAAGTTGGGTCCTGAGTAAAGGTAAATTGGTCATTTTGTGTTAAAAGACATCATCTTTCTCAAGAATTATGAGTACTTGGGTCTTTATTATTATAATATATTCTCTCCTATAGTTATCACACCATTGCATATATCTATACCACTGGTCAGGTGGTATCTTTTGGTCGTGGACCAGGTTACACAAGCAATCCAACTCATCCGGAGACCCCAACAAAGGACTATGACATTAGCTGCCTGATTTCTGTTGATGGTATGAATGATCGTGCTAATTCGTGATACTGTATAAGTTACAGCCACTGAAGGAGAAATATTATTCAGCTTCCTTTCAAATGAGCCCATAAAATTATGATTCTTGTAGTCCTTTTAATTTAAATTTAATTTAAATTTTTATTATGTAATGATTCCTGTAGTAATTGGTAATTATTTCTAAAGATTAATGTAATATAAAAGAGAATCCCAAATTTATCACTTAAATATCAGGACAATATGCTTTTATATATTTAATCAAACATCTTCTAAAGCACATCAATACATACTCACTGTGAAAAGCACTGGAATGCTAAACTTTGAATATAGGATATTTAATGTGATCAAAATCTATCTTCTGCGTATAGTTGACTTTTTTAAGAGTATAAGTGGCAGATAAATGAGTAAATTTGGTTTGGTTATAGATCTGATTTATTTCTTACAGTTAAAAACTCTAAGATGGATTTCTGAATTTGTTGTAGATCTCAGAGATATTCAAGTCAAGCACATTTTTGCTGGAACTTATGCTAACTTTGTGACAACTCATCAGGTATCTAGTATACTTTCTGATTCTTTAACAAAAATTTTTTCCTCTAGTTTTCAGACTAGAATATAAGACAATCATTCATATATAAGGTTCTGTGTTAGAATATTTTGAAAAAATATTGTGTAATTCTCACTTCATTTGTCAAACTTCCTAACAGCTATAACCATCAAACTCAACCATTTTGCTTTTGTACTTTTTCTTAGTAATAACATTAATGATGGTAAGAACAGTAATGACTAATCTTAATTGCAGTTATCATGTGTCAGGTGCCAATCAAAATGCTCTAAATGGATCAATATATTTAATATTCACATTAACTCCACTAATTGCCCACTTTAAAGATGAAAATGTGAGACAAAGAAAGAGCATTTAAGGCAGAGGGAACTACACAGAGACAAGATCTGAGGCGAGAATGGGTTTGGTATGTGTGACAGAAAGGCAGCCAGTGAGGGAGAAGACAGGAAAAATGATAGAGAGTTATAGAGAGGGAGCTGGTGTGAGATGGTGTCAGTTTGAAGTCCAGAGACCTAGTTAGATATACAAATGTGGAGCTCAGGGAGGATCTCAGCAGCGAAATATAAGCATGCAAACTACTCAACTATAGAGGGTATTTAAAGCCAAGGGCCTGAATAATAATAGCTCACTGCAGGTATTTCCAGTGGTAAATGACCTCCCTGAAAACACACCACTTACAAAAGATCTCCTTCATCCCTCTCTAGAAAGGAAAAGGAAAACCAGGAAGAACATCCCACTCCCACTTCATGGATATAAAATGCCCAGGATGTTATAAAGCCTTATAATCTTTAGCCATGTAAGATAGCAAGTTTGCTTAGTGTGCTGGCTGCTTCGCCATCCACTGCCAGCCTGTAGGAGGCAGAGCAGTACTTACAGGATGTCCTTCAGGAGGCAACACTCAGAGCACCCAGAATCAAGACTGGTACAAAACTACTCCAATAAACGCATTGGTAGAAAACTACTCCAGTAAAACTACTCCAGTAGCAGGCAAGCACTGTGCCGCTGAGCTACAATTCCAGCTTTACCATGCCAATTCTTATTTTTATTGGTATATGTTTCTGATGCATAATTGCATTCATTTTGAGAAAGTTGTACACATATAAATTGTATCTTGGTCTTTTTTTTTTTTTGAGACAGGGTTTCACTGTGCAGTTAGGCTGGCCTTGAACTCACTTTGTAGCCCAAGCTGGCCTTGAATTCACAGTGATCCTCTGGCCTTGACTCCCAAGTGCTGGGACTACAGGCATGCACCAACACAACTAGCTTCATCTGAGTCATTCTTTATCTCTTCTGTCACTACTCTACCTTCTCCTCCTTCATCTTTAGAATCTACCTCCCTGTTTCCTATCACCTCGCTTTTGCTTTATTTATATTTTGAGTTTCTCACTCACACACCGGGCCTGGGCTGGGTGTGGAGGGGTCCAACATGCGGCTGGGTCTAGAGGGGTCCGATGCGCGCAGTGGAGTAGCAGCTCTCTCTCTCTCTCTCTCTCACACACACACACACACACACACACACACGTCAGGCCTGGGCTGGGTCTGGAGGGGCTTGAGTTTCTCACGTAAGAGAAACCATGATATATTTAACATTTTGTATCTGATTTAGTTCATTAAACATTATAGTCTTGGGATTCATCAATTTATCTATAGATGGCTCAAACTTATCATTCTTTGTGGATAACATTCCATTATGTATGTAAACCTTTCTTATCCATTCATTATCTATTAGTGGGTATCTAGGCTCTTTTCTTAATTTGGCTGTTGTGCATTGCGCTGCGTGGGAATGAATACAGCACTGCAACATGATGACTTTAACTCTTTCGGAAAGCTATCCAGGAGAGGATAACTGGGTAAAATGGAATTTCTATTTTTAGTTCATTTAGGACTTTCCACAGGGGCTGTACCAGTTTATACTCCCCCCAGCAATGTAGAAGGCTCCTTTTCTCTTCAGCTGCATCAGCATTTGTTGTTGAGTCCTTGATGATGACCACTGTTACTAGAGTAAGATTAAATCTCAGTGTTGATTAGATTTTCATTTCTCTAATTGCCAAAAACACTGGGTATTTTTTCTCCAAATACTTACTGGTCATTTCTTCCATCTCAGTGCTGAAATTGAATAAATCTATTTTCATTTTTATACCCCTCCAAAAAAGAATAACTTCACAAATTAATCAAGTTTTTTAAAAGAAAAAGCTATATAACAAATATTTTTGTTTTTCCTTCCTCATATATCTGGGTTAAATAAGTTATTTATTAATTCAAAGATGAAATGCTCATTTCATATCAAAGTTGATAGATTGTGGAAGCAACCCGAATGTTCATTATCCATTAAGGAATGGATAAAGAAGATGTGGTATTTTTACACAATGGAGTATTACTGAGCGATAAAGGATAAATTTGAGGATTTTATCGGTAAATAGATGCAGTTAGAGACCATACTCTTAAGTGAAATAAATCAGATCCACATGTGCAAACATTATATTGTCTCACTAGTATGAGTACCTGAAAAAGAAAATCTTTTTTTTTTTGGTGGAACCGGGGATTGAACTCAGGCCCTTGCACTTCTGGCAAGCGCATATTCCACTGAGCCATCTCCCCAGCCCCTGAAAAAGAAAATCTTAAGGGCACAATAGATACTGGGAAAAGGACATGAACCTGTTGAAAAGGAAGGACTAACAGTTGAGGAGGACATGTGAGGAGGGAGTAGGGGAAACAGATATATCTCTATGTGTAAGCAGGATGGTTTGGACAACTGTACTGTGTATTTCTGCTGGTTTATGGAAAGGAGCACTTAATGCTATTTGCTTTCATCACCTTTATTCAATTGCTTGTCCTTTTTCTCTTAATTTCTTACATATTTCTTTTTTCTTTCTTCTTCCAATTTTACATGCATATATCTGGTAATATGAACAATTAATTTGAAGATAACACTACACATTACAATAAATACTGTGAAATTTGTATTCAGTCTAGTGAAATTCTGTATCATTTGTAATTTTTATTTTAATACTGTTTTGTACTCTTTAAAAAATAACAAAATTAAAAATTAAAGAAAACAAGGTTAATATTCATTGTATGTTTTCTACTATAAACTTTTTTATTGTTGTTATTTTTAGGGAAGGGCCTACAGGGTGTTCAGGGTCTCACTACTAGATCAGACTCCTAGAGATCCGCCTGTTTACAGCCTCCCAAGAGCTGGAATTATAGGTGTGTGCCACTGCACTCAGTCTCATTTGCCAGCTCAGTGTGCCCTGGGGGTGGGGCCAGCATGACAGGCCCCCGGGGGATCCAACCGCAGGGCCCTGCTCCTGCTTGTAGGCACTTTAATCTGCTGAGCTATTTGGCCAGTGCTTCTACTATAAACTTTAAAAAGAAATACATAAAAACTAATCAGGGGCCAGGGAGATGGCTCAGTGGAATAAGTGCTTCCCTGGCAAGT
>NW_004524848.1:1486138-1487992 GCF_000260255.1 Octodon degus | reverse complement strand
GGAACTGGGGATTGAACTCAGGCCCTTGCGCTTGCCAGGGAAGCACTCAGAAACTCTTTTAGTTATTAAATGGCTATTCATTCCCCTCTTCCCTCAGCCTTAAATAAGTTCTACTTTCTGTTTTTATAAATTTGGATTTTCAATAAATTTGTAATTTTTCTTTTTTAGACAAGATATAATTATGTAGTTCAGGCTGGCTTGAACTCACTACATAGCCCAAGTTGGCCTTGAACTCATGGGGATCCTCCTCCGTCAGCCTCCAGAGGGCTGGGACTGCAGGCATGTGCCACCATGCCCAGCTGTTTCTATAAATTTTGCTGCAATATTCTAGACATGTCATATAAGTGGAATCATAAAATATTTGTCTTTTTATGTCTTATTTCACTTATATTTTAAAAGTTCATTGATATTATAGCAGGTATTAGAATATCATTCTGTTTTTAGTGAACAATTTACTTTTTCAATTTTTATTGGTTCATGATTGGAATTCATAATCAGTGCATTGCTCATAGGGAGTTGGTGTATGCATGTAACACATAGTAATTAATTTTTAAGGCTGACTAGATTCCTTTGCATGCATATACCCCACTTCTTGGGTCCATTCATTTATTGATAGACAATTGGCTTACTTTCATCTTTTGACTGCTGTAAGCAGTGCTATAAGTAATACTGATTTACAAGCAACTGAGTCCCTATTTTCTATTTTATGTTATCTCCCTTTTTTTAAATGGTGAAAGTAAGGATTATAGTAGGAAAAGATGTAAAGTAGCGAGGCAGATCTGATGCCAAGGCCGAAGCGTCACCTACCAAACACTTGCCTAAGAGGGTGAAGCCTGCCTTCCAGCAGTGCCAGATACTTCCCTGCCTTGCTTATTACTCCACCCATCTCTCTGTTTTCTGCTCATTCTTGCTTTTTTCTTCCTTGAAGGGTACTTGTTCCACACGTATTTCCAGGAAAACCCTGCCAGAGATAAGCCGAATTCATGAGTCTCTGGCAAAAACATGGACAACAATAAAAAGAGGTCAATGGGAAGCAGTCAATAGGTGACTCTGTCCAATAAATTAAAACTTTTTATATTTCAAAGCACTTGTCATTTTGTCCTAGATCTAAGAAAGAGGTGTTGGCTTGTTGTGGAGACATGTGCATTTTGACCATTTTTCTCTTCCACCACCTGTTACTGTAATCATCCATTATTTATTCATCATTAATATGAGATATATTGATAATGTACAACATTCTCGCACCTTACTCAGTGAGCAAGATGACTGGTTCCACCAAGTTCACAAAGCTTCCAATAAGTTGGCCTATTTTCACCTTATATTTTATTCTCTGTAGTTCTGAGTTTTGATTTTCAGAATGGTGGATTTTATTTTAATCTAAATAACTTATGCGAATCAGTAATAAAAGGTTTTGGTAAAATTTAGCAATATGTACAAAGTACTAAGCCAGAATTTAGAAGAGTCTTAAAATACTTCATTAATAATGATTCCTTGGCATTACTTATTTTAAAATAAGATAAAAGTATGTTTTAGTATATGTTGTAACTTAACCCTTGTTTTACTTTTGCAGTGAAATTAGAATGATATTTTCTTCTGCTTGTCTGACTGCAAGCTTTTTGAAGCAAAGGTAATTTTATCAGATTTACTTTCACTTAAAACACTAGGCAATAATTAAGTGAAAAATTTTGAGTCAATTAATATGTAACTTTTGTTATCAATGCACAGAGTTCAATGTATGGAACTCCATAGGTTGCTACAGAATTTCCCCATTTTATTATGTCATCTACTGGATCATTATAAATTTTAACTTAATTAATGTCGTCTACCTTCATACTGCCTTCCTCTACTATGTGA
>NW_004524848.1:1477383-1478893 GCF_000260255.1 Octodon degus | reverse complement strand
ATCTTTTCTGAACGCATTGGTCCAGATGCTTAAAACAGCCTTTGTCTCTGAATTTCATAAACAAGACTGTCTGAGAATCAATAATTTCAGCTGTCTGCTACAAATGATGAAAAAAGTGCATAAGGTAATATTTCATTTAAAGAATGTAAACATCAGTTTATTAAATCATGATCCATTAGATCTCAGCCTGTTGGGAGTCATTTTCTCTTTTTTTTTCTTTTACTTCCCTTTTATTCCTCATTCTGTATTGAACACAAGGCCTTCACCCCAAGCTACACCCCAACCCTTTTTAAAATTTTTTAAATTTGAGACTTGGTCTGGCTAAGTTACTAAATTGCTCAAGCCGAACTCAAACTTGTGTCTTCCTTTCTTAGCCTTCCAGAATGTGAGACTGCTGGCATGTGCCACCATGCCAATTCATTGGAATCTTAGGAAGTAAAGTATGAATTATGAGAAATCAAATATGTTTTAAAATACAGAAATCCTTACTACTCATTGTAGATTTGCTCCAGGATGAAAATTGGCAGAGCTATACAACCTATACCATGGTCATTTCAGAATGGATATTGAAACAAATTTTGTATCCTTTAGTAGTCAATCCTTAGTATCTCCCAAACTCCAGTATGCCCCTTCCTATCTCAGCCCTAGGAAACCACTAACCTACTTTTTATTTCTATTATTTTGGACATTAATGTAAATGGAATCACATGTCATGTGGTCTTTGCTGTCTGGTTTCTTTCTCCTACATAGAGTTTACCAAGTTAATCCTTTTACATTAGTACATAAGTTTCTGGGTACACAGATGTTTTCATTTCTCCTGGCCAAAGTGAAATTGCCTTTACAATTTCATTCTAACTACATACAAGGCATGGAATCAGAACAACTTTTTAAAATTTTCTGTCCAGGACAGGAGCAGTCTGTTTACTCTCAAAGACACCTGTGACAGGCCTCAGAGGTCTAGTGGGGGTGGAGCTGGGGTAGCCCTGGAGGAGGCATCAGAGGCCACATCTCTGGAGGGTTCTGTAGCCTCTGCTTCCCAAGGATTTGCCCCGGCCAAGTGGCTCTTCCAGTCACTACAGACCTTGTACAGCTACTGCGACCTCTTTTGTGGCCTGTGTTTGCCTCTCCTGCTAGGACACAGCCTCTTCCCTGAGAGTCCTACCCCCCATGTCTTATTCTACCGCCATAATTGCTTTGACGTTGAAAAACCAACCACAGTGATTCTTACCTTCATTTACTATGTATAACAAAACTATGTGCCAAATTCACATTTTTTAATTCAAGCAAGAATACTGAATTTTCTGAAAGTATCTTGGATTTTTAGTGTACTTTTTATTTTTAAGGCCTAGAGGGCTGGGGAGTCTAAGTGCCTGCCTGGCAAGTGAAAGGACCTGGGTTTGATACCTGGTACTGCATGTTCAAGGTGTTCCATGCTGGCCACAGAAAGTGGGCATGCTGGCGCACACCTGTAATCCTATTGCTCGGGAGGCTGAGATGAGAGGATAGCTAT
>NW_004524848.1:1475393-1477283 GCF_000260255.1 Octodon degus | reverse complement strand
TGGCTGGCATGTGGTGCTGGGGGATTGAACTGTGGTCCCTGTGCTTTGCTAAGCTTGTTCTTTTTTTATTTATGTGTGTGTGTGTGTGTGTGTGTCTGTGTCCAGCTCAGCCCACCAGGGGGCGGGGCAGGCTGGCATGTGGTGCTGGGGGATTGAACCACGGTCCCTGGGCTTTGCTAAGCTTCTTCCAAGTAGGTGCTTTAGACCACTGAGCCATCTCACCAGCCCCTAAGCTTGTTCTAAGTAGGTGCTTTAGACCACTGAGCCATCTCACCAGCCCTTTCAGACTCTTTATATATACACATGATCAACTACATCCAACATGGCGTTAGTACTTAGAAACCAAGAATTCACTTTGTAGCTCATATTGTTTGGGGTCAATAAGGAAAATAGGTCTTATTTTGTTTTTATATATAGCTATAGAGAAATACCTAATTTTTCTTCTATTTGGTTTAACACAGTAAAATCAGAACCACTGGCTTTAACAATTCCTTTGGCATTTAGTATTTGGGTTTCTGCTCCTTATTTCAAGCTCTCCTATGTGGTAGCTGGGCGTATGAGGGAGGAGAAGGTGCACTAGGCATTTGAAGGAGTCTTAGGCTGTGCTCTTCCTGCCCTGGAGCTGACCCCCTCAGGATCAGCCTGTAACCAGTGTGATGCCGTGTGGTTCTTCACCTGGTCACAGTCTGGCTTTCTCTTGCATTTTGGCTTCAAGTTGGCCTGATAGTTCAGAAAATGGTTGCACACAAGCCTCGTATCCCTCCGGCTGCTAGATGGTGCTTACTTAAGCCATGTTGCTTGTCCTTGCACAGCCCCAACACTCCCACTGGTTCTTACCCAGGTACGTTGTAAGTCACCTTAAAGAGCTAGAATGTGTTGCTCCCCAGTGACCTCATCTGGGAACTAGAGAACCCAAAAAGGCCCAATGCTGTGTCTTCCTGCTGCAGCTCATGAGATGGGTTTTTTTTCTGGAATCCTAAAAGCAGCCCTATTCCATCCCAGCCAAAGGCAGAAAAGAAATGCCCCCTCCTTTTTCTCCATCCTTTTCCTGTATTTGTCAGCACAAAATATGCAGAACTGGTATATTGATTATTTCAAGCTGAACACACCCAAGGAACTGAGACATTAGCAAAGGTCATTAGGCTAAGCTTTTCTTACATGCCACAAGTCATAAAGAGGTTTTAAGAAAAACTCGTCTTCCCATACCAAAGTGAAAAAAGAAAACAAAAAACACCAGATGCTGGTAAATGGACCAGTGTTCAGATAAAGAAGCTAAATAATGAAACTCATGGTAACCTTTATCTTCCATGAGCTCCAACACTCCCATATGGCAATGGGTAACATCTCTAGAATTTACTACTCTAGTTCAGAGATCCAAAATTTGTCCTGCTACTTCTTCAAAAATTATGTTTTTTTGTGTAAAAAAATCTAAGAGCATCATGCTTTTGTGATTTCTTCAGATTTCAATCTCTTATAAAGACACCATGTACAAGTAACTTTAATAAAATTTGTGTGCTTTTTTCTTGTTTATGTCTTATATATAATATGTTAAAATAATGAGACATGAATTTTAGAAATACCATTTTCTGTTTGTTTATATGGTCTTTTACATTTCTTGTATTCAAAGAGAAACTGAAGAGACAATTTTCATTCATGTGGATTTACAGATGGCAAGACATACCTTCAAAACATTAATGGAAAAGGAATGGATTTCTATCATGGTAATTGCCAATACTTACTTGAGGAATAGAATAATAGAATTTCTTTTTTAAAAAAACTTAAAGACAACACAAAATATTTAAAAAATTACAAACAACACAGAATTTTACTAAACAAAATAATAAGAGTACAACAATTGTTGCTTTGCATATGTCATCCTCAAATTAGTTT
>NW_004524848.1:1466740-1467493 GCF_000260255.1 Octodon degus | reverse complement strand
TATATTGTAGGCATCTGAAAATGCGAACTGTCTTGTTTTCAGTGATTTCCCATTTATTTTTAATTTGGAATCTAAAATTAAATTATTATATGCTGATTCATGTGTAAAAATGCAGGTATGTATGCCGAATTAGTCTGATTGTTGTTGCTATCACAGCATAGTCACAGTTGGGTACTTTATATAAAGAGATTCCATTTGACCCAGGAATTTTCCTCCCTTATATTTTCCCAAAGAATTAAAAGCTTTATAACACAGTGAAATATGCACACCCATGTTTATAGCATCAAACTTTGTAATAACTAAATCTTAGAAACAAGCCATATGCCCATGAGCTGATGAGTAGATTTTAAAAGATGTGCTTTTTTTTTATATAGTGGAGTACTACTCAGTCATAAAAATGTTAAAAGCATGAGACATTTATAGCTAAATGGATGGACCTTGAGACCATACTATTAAAGTAAAATAAATCAGACACACACATGTAAATATCTCATTGTCTCTCTGGTGTGAGAAACTGAAAGTGTAATAAGAATTAAAATGTACAGCAGATATTGTGAAATAGGAAGAAATTGCTCAAAAGGAAAAAGAATTAAGGATGGGGTAGAGGCAAGAAAAGAAATTTATGAGAAAAGGAGGATAAAATGGAGACAAAGCTTTTGTAAATAAGGCGGGTAAGAGAGGCTAAAGGGAAGGGAGGGTAATGGTAAAAAAAAGAATCAAGAGGGGCTGGGGAGATGGCTCAGTGGAATAAGC
>NW_004524848.1:1464698-1466640 GCF_000260255.1 Octodon degus | reverse complement strand
TGTCCCTACCATGTGAAATTTTCAGTCAGACCAATCTGAGTGCGGGTCTCAGTGTCACAGCAGCAATGTGTCACTAATTGAATGACTTCTTTGTTCTACCTTTTTACAACTCAGCCTCTCCTTCCCCTATAAAACAAAGTTTTCAAATAAAAAGGGTAAGGAAAACCTGCCATATGTAATTATAAGTAAGACTGAATAAAGTTAAATGATATTAACCTGACATATGGTGAACATTCAGTGGATATGGAAATATACAGATTGCGATATAGATTATTCCCACTAGTATGTTTTTGTATGCATTCTACTTTGCAAGTTTACTTCTATAAATAAACTATAAAAATACAATTTTTTTTTTAACTGATCCTCCTTTCTTCAGCCTCCTCAGCACTGGGATTACAAGTGTGTACAACCATGCCTGGTGGTCTCAGTGGCTAGCTCAGTGTGCCTGGAGGGCAGGACTGGAGCAGCATGTGGTGCAGGGGATTGAATCCCGGTCTTTGTGCTTGCCTAAGCAGGAGTGTAGTCTGCTGAGCTATCTTGCTGGCCCACTACAAAGCTATTTTGATCTGAAAAATTTTGACTGATAAATGAGAAAAAACATAAGAGCAGAAATGGATTTTGTATGGGGAGAGGGTAATAGCTTCTCTTGCCAGAAAAAGGAATGTTGATATGAGCTATATACAATTTTGTCTATTAATTTTTTTTTCTTTTTCCTTTATTTTAAGCTGACTCAACCTGCTGTAGGGGTGGGGCTGACATGCATGTGGTGCCAGGGATCGAACTGCTTGCCTAAGCTTGCCTAAACAGGTGCTTTACACCACTGAGCTATTTCACTGGCCCCTCTTTTTCCATTTTCTTTTGAGATGTGGTGTTTTATATTGCTGGACTGCTCTTGACTTTAGGAGCTCAAGCAATCTTCCTGCCTTGCTTCCTTAGAAGCTGGGAGTAGAGACACATAGCACTATGGCCAGTTATACTGTTGCTTTTGTGAGGGGTTATAATTGTTTTGAAAATGCCCCACTCAGTATATTCATGCACACGTGATTTCACTTTCATTCGTGCCTCCTGATGGAAAGTGGTGAGGATGGCTCTCCCCAATGCTACCGTAGGGCCATCTTGGATATGAGGGATGATGGGTTTCACAAATAGGTTTCAGAAAAACTAAATGATTATTCCAATTGTAACATAGCGGAATGAAATTCTTGGTCTCATAACTTGCTTCTCACAGTACTCTGCAGCTAATACAGCCTGTGCTTTTTCCCTTATCCTGTTTCAACCCCAGGTAACTGAATGTCTGCAGGATAATCTCCTTGCAGCTCTTCCATGGCATTCTGCACACCAAGAAGCTCTAGCAGTTTTCCTCCTACTGCCAGAGTGTCCTGTGATGCATGATTCTAAGAACGGCAGGAGCCTGGTGATTCCATTTGCACAAGCTATTAATAAAATGAATGAAAAATCTTTAGAAATCCTGAGTAAGTTTTATATCACCTTATCTGCATAATCATTAGTCACTGTCTGAAATAGAAGTTACAGCAAATTTTGACAAAAGTTTCCAAAATGCATATATTTCAGTATATGAATTACTTAAAAAATCAACCTAAATCTATTATAAGTATTAATATTATAATGCAGAGTAAGTGTGGCTCTTAGAGCCTAAAAAGGGTGTTTTTTGTTTGGTTGGTTTCTTTTGACTAGTTCTCATTTGTTGCTCAAGTTGCTCTCAAACTCAGGTTCAAGAGCCCCTTTACCTTTTTTTTTTTAAGAGCCCCTTTGCCTTCAGTTCCCAAGAAGCTGAAGTTACTGCATGTCACCACACTTGTGGTTTGACATTAGAGTATGATACAGTATGCAGCCAAGATAAACCCATATTTTAAAACTTTTTGCTATGTTGTTTTGAAACTTTAAATGTGTTCACCACAGGTGATGAAAACCAAATGTTAAA
>NW_004524848.1:1451791-1459058 GCF_000260255.1 Octodon degus | reverse complement strand
TTTTTTTTGGCAGAACCAGGGATTGAACTCAGGCCCTTGCGCTTGCCAGGGAAGCGCTTATTCCACTGAGCCATCTCCCTGGCCCAATGATTGTACTTAATAATAAAAATGACTAACATTAAAAGCGTATATCAGCATGCTAAATACCAATGTTGCCTTTCAGTATCATGTACTACAGTATGTGATCTGAGATGCTTTTAATTTCATCTGTATCTAATTCATGGGTGCTGTAGATTTTATAATCCAACAGTTGTTTATCTTCCATTTTATAGCTAGATTGTCCTTTTTTAACTATAATGGGAGTGGTCCCTTGGTTCACAAGCTCAGCTCTCCCCACAATTCTGATTGCAAACTGAACTGGATGAGAACTGAATACAATTTCCGCGTAAAGCTAGCACTGGTCCTGATCATTAAATCTGACTGTCCAACTTGGTTCAAGAACAAAGTCATGGAAAGAATAAAGTGTGTGAACCAAGATACCATCATATAAAGCAATGACACTCAGGATTAAATGGATGCTACACAAAATATATTTTATAAGAAATGTTTTTAAAATCCCTAGGATACCTACCAGTGAAGCCAACCAAAGTATTTCTTTTCCTAGGCAACAGAAGCAAGCATAAACCTGCAAGCAATAGTGGAAAGAAAAGTTGAGTTACCTAAACTAATTCTGAGAATTAGGCAAAGTCACCTGGTTGAAGATGCCCTATGTCAGTTAAGACAAGTTTAAAACAAAGAGCTTGGGAAAGTATTAGTGGTACAGTAAAATGTCTCATTGAATATTTTTACTGCTGTAGGATGGACTATTCCTCTTAAGCAATAAAGCCTTTTAAAAGCCTGCATGCTGTAGTCCCAGCATTCTGAGGGGCGAAGGCATCAGGATGGCAAGTTGGAGTCCAGCCTGGGTAAAGGGGAGACTTACTCAGACTCTGGGTTGAATCCCTAGGACTGCCCCCCCCATCCCTCCCAGGCCCATAGTCTGCATTTGCTACTATGCTTATTAGTCTTCTGGTTTCCAGAACTCACACTTTACCCTTCAGAGAAGAGAACAGCAGTAGGACGTTCACTGCACATTGAGCTGTGTTTAGTACTGATGGCCATGAAAATGCTGTGTAATAAGTCCTGCCAAATTTTTGTGCCCTAAGATCCCAATAATTTATTTCTCAGACCTGCTGGTTTAGGCTGAACTCATCTGGTGGCCTTGCAAATCTCCTCTTCCATTTTTACCCCTTTCTTCCTGCCCTTTTTTCCCCTTTGGCCCCCTCTCTTCTTGTGCCTCTTTCTCTTCTCCTCTTTTCATTCATTCCTCTTGTGTTCACTCCATCATCCTCTCTGCCTCCTCTTCATCTTTTCCTCCTCTTCCTCTTTCTTTTACCTCTTCTTGAGGACAGACCCACCACCTTATACTTGCCAGGCAAGCATACTGCCCCTGATCTTATCCCCACTCCCACAAGTTTTGTCTGAGTTTGTTATAGGTCTGACCTATAAGCAAGGATTTGGTTGGTCTATACTAGGCCTAACCAGGGCATTTTGGCTCTGCTTTATATGTCCATCTTCCTGCTGGCACAAGCAAGCATTTCTTCTCATAGCAGTGCAGGAGGTGCAGTATGGAAATCACTCAGTAGACACTGTTTTAGTCAAGGAGTTTCATGGATAAACCCAAGTTAAAGGTTTAGGAAAAAAACAGGAGGAACTACAAAAATCACATGCAAAACAAAAACGACAAGTAAGGAGGGGTAAAGAATTGGGTCTGTTCATGCAATCTACAAGTAGCTAGTGTAAGAGATACTATTTCTATATTTTGGCTCCAGTTTTAGCTGAAGACCTTTTACTATATGGACTTTAATTCCAGCCATCTTTACTTTCATCCTTTGTACATGCCCATGGGATATTTATTGTCTGGTATTTCAGCTATTTTGATCCATTGAAGTTACAGAATAATGGCTACATCAGTGAGTGAGAGCTGGAGTCTTGCAAAAAGAAGTGTATCTTCCTGATAGCAGCCATGAGGGTAAACATTAGACCATAGAAGAATCAGGAACCTAGAAGGTGAGACTCAGATAGAGAGATATTTTGCAGTATAGGATTCTAGTGGAAAACAAACTATTCTATAAGTCAGATGTTCTAGTTTTGTGGCTCCTTTACACCTAGTTTTCTTTGTGTTTTGAGTATGAGGGAATCAATAGAAAATTATTCTAATAGGAGAAAACCAAAAGATAAGAAAGTAAACCTCAAGGCAAATCTAATCAGTACATAGATTCTAAACATGACAAAGTTGTCAGGGCCCCCTATGCGTAGTTCCTGACTGGTATTTACCAGTAAGTACCAGAATCACTGAGGCCTTACTTCTATCCAATCTGTCTGTAAGAGACAGTCTTACTGGTAAATAAGCAGAAATAAGAAAAATCACAAGAAACCTTTTTAAAAATGTATTTGATTGTTACAAGGTCTCACTATGCAGCTGGGACTCATGGTGAGCCTTCTGCTTTCAGCCTCCCCAGCACTGGGGTTACAGGCATGCACCACTATGCCTAGACTCTGGCCTGCTCAGCCTGCCCTGGGGGTGGGGCTGGTGCAGCATGTGGTGCCCGGATTGAACCACGGACCCTGCGATTGCCTAAGTTTGCCCAAGCAGGTGCTTTAGTCTGTTGAGCTATCTCACTGATCCCAAGAAATCTTAACTTATTATTGATCTATCTAATGAGAAGGTGAGGCAATCCTTAAACATGACTATGGCCAAAGTGTTTGATCAAAGAGCATCAGATATGATTTCCTGGACAAAGAGTAGAAAGAGACCAAAAATATAAGAAATAAGCTTCTGGATACTTATAATAAAACAATATGGGCTTTAAGTATAGCTCAGTGAGGGCCGGCCAGATAGCTCAGCAGACTAAATCACCTGCTTTGGTAAAGCACAGTGGCTGGGGTTCAATCCCCCGCACACTATGCTGGCCCTGCCCACGGGGCACACTGAGATGGCAATTGAGACTGGGCATGGTGGCGCGCACCTGTAATCCCAGCACTTGGGAGTCTGAAAACGGGTGGATCACTATGAGTTCAATCTATGTAGTGAGACCCTGAACACCCTGTAGACCCTGCCCTAAATTCAAAAAAAGAAAAAGTATAGCTCAGTGATGGAGAATTTGCCTAAGTTATATGATTCCATCCTCCACTGCCAAAAAATAAAAGAAAAGGATTATCAGCCATAGGTAGAAAAGTAAGAAGAAAAAGACTACAGAAGCAGGGTGAATCAAGGTAGTACTTTACCCAAAGTTCAAAGGTAGAGATTTTTTTAAAGGTCTAGTTAGTACCGGTTCCTCATGTAAGGGCTAGGGCAATCACATCCTATAGTTCCTGCACAACGTCACACTCAGGTTAAGTGGAAAAGGCAATTTGTAAAAGCCCTAATGTGGACAGAAGCAGAAGAAATCAAGTCACTGTTAAATGCATGCAAGGATGGAAGACTGAACAGTAAGATGAGGATAAACAATAATACAGAATAGCTGGGGGATTTAGTGGCCCAGCAGGATGAAGTACAGCACAATTAGGCTCAAGATTCTGGTCAACATAAATGTTGGGTGCTAATTCTTCCTAGAGTTTCCCTTCCCTTGCCACATGTGGCAGTCTAAGGGATCCATACAACAACCTGAAAATATTCGTGGCCTCTGCTGCTCAGCCAGAAATTGAGACTGATAGACTGGATGAAAGTAAGGTTTCAGTGATTCTGATAATGCTAGTGACTGCAAGAATAATCACTAGAGATTTACCACTTTTCCATAAGGACTGAAACATTAGGATTATTCTTTCTTTCTTTCTTTTTTTTTTTTCTGGGGATTGAACTCAGGCCCTTGAGCCTGCCAGGCAAGCGATTATTCTACTGAGCTAGCTCCCTGGCCCCTGAAACATTAGGTTTAAATCAGGGGTATATGTTTTCTTTCTTAGGTTGAATTTATCAAAGAAATTCGTCCTGAGAGTGGAGGGGTCACTGCTGAGTTCTTCCACTGTGTATTTGAAGAGATGACCAGCCAAAATACGGAATGTTCATATATCCTGAGGAAGGTTCCTGCATGTGGTTTCCTGTCAGTGTAAGTCTCTCATCTTTTTTTGAACAGAAAATATATCCCATATACTACAATATGAAAACCATGGAAAATAATGCCAGATGGCATCATAGCCTTGGGAACCTGTATTTCAAGTAATACTTGTGTGGTTCACAGAGCAGCACCCAGAGCATTGCCTTGGAGCACTTAGAAAAGCAGAATCTCTGGTCCTACCCTCAAGCTACAGAAAGAGAATGTATACTGTATAAGATCCCCAAGTGATTCATACACATGTTAAATGTTAAATAGCATTATCAAATTATAATTGAAACAGAAAAAAACCACACATATTTAATTTCCAGTTGGTACGTTTTCATATAGACATTAATATACAACCAAAATTATGAATATGTCTATAATTCCCCCAAATTTTCATTTCTCTTTACAATTCATCCTTCCTATTCCTCTCTGCTGAGGACTATGCAGCCACTGATCTGCTTTCTGACAGGATAGAATAATGTGAATTTCCTAGACTCATACAAATAAAATCATAATACAGTCTTCAGTGTTTTCTCTTATCATTCTGCATAATGATGCAGAAATTCTTTCACATAAAAAAAAGAAATTCTTTCACATTGTAGCACGTATTCATAGTTTAATCTCTTTGTTGGAGAAAAATATTCCATTATATGGTTTACTGCAATTTCTTTACCTCATCCCTGCTGGATGAATTTGGGATTTGTCCTAAATTAAAACCCAGTAATCTAGAGTGCTTCAAGTTGGTGGAGAAAGTATTGATAGGATACGAGAGATAACTATTAATTCTGAAAAGGTGATTGACTTATGTAATTATATATTTTAAAGATGTTTGAAGTATAAAGCATTTTTATTTTAAAGTAATAAAAAAAATCAACTTTGTTCCTTTTTAGTAACACAGACCAAATAGTTCTGGGGGAAATCATATGTTGAGCTTCTATTCAATGGTCATCTTTCTCATAAAATTTCAAATTCTTCTTCCAAATGACATGATGGATGTTTGGACAGAAAGATGATAAAAACAAATGGATATGAATGCATATTACCTGGATCTTGTACCTCTTTGAGAATGAATGAACCTCTAAAAGTTAGGAATGGGTATGATAAGCCAGTGGTAAAACTTTGTATCAGAAAATCAGCAGGCATTTATTTATTGATTTATTTATCATTTCTTCATGTGCCCTTGTTGTATTAATGTAAGAGATTGAAATTATACAACACAATCCCTTTCCTCCTGAAACTTTTTATGTATATTAATGGAGTAATATGACTGAAATTCCAGATTGCTAACTTTGTACGTAGTAGTTACTGAGATGTACAATTCCATAGGGAAGGATGGACTGGTGTGGGAATAGAAGCCCAGAGTGCAAGTCCTGAGTGACAGTGACCACAGAATGGCTGAATTTTCAGTTTCTCCTCAATGAAATGGGTAACATCATTTTTGTTCTGCCTGCTTTATGAGACTGATATAAGAATAAAATAAGCAGGCCAACCAAATAGCTCAGTGGATTAAAGTGCCTGCAAGCAAGCACAGGGGCCGGGGGTTCAATCCCCTTGCCTGTTGTGCTGGCCCTACCCTCGGGACATGCTGAGATGGCAATTGAGACTGAGTGTGGTGGTGCACGCTTATTAATCCCAGCTCTTGGGAGGCTGAAAGCAGGCGGATCAGTATGAGTCCCATCTAGTAGTGAGACCTTGGACACCCTGTAAACCCTTCCCTAACATGCAAAAAAAAAGAAAGAAAAGAATAAAATAAGGTTTGTGAAAGTATAAAACACCATGATATGTCAGGGCAAAAACAAATTCAAGCTAGTATTAGAACAGGAAAGAGACACACTATTAGAGAAAATTTCATGCAGCAGTGGAGACCTGGGGTTGATGGTTAAAGACAGGGACAAAATGGACCAAAGAGATGTAGTTGAAGGATGGAGAAGAAAATAAACTGCATCAGCCCTGGGATGTAGCTGGTTTATCTTCCTATTACAAAGGAAGAAACTGAGGCTAAGAGACATTAAATAATTTGTCCAAGACACAACCACTAGCAAGAGATCATGCCACAACATGACTTCAGGGCTACGTGACTCCATAGCCTTACTTTAAGCATTATTCTGTCCTGCTGGAGAGAAAACACAGAAACCAAATAAATCTGCTTAAGTTCATGTAAAGTACAAACGGAACATATGCCAAAAGAAAGAAAACTGATTAATATAGGAGAAGCCACCTTAGATATTACTTATAGCTTTAACTTACATTCAATTTTCAAGTCTATCTTTATCATTTATCATCACATAGGTGAAATCTATAGGGCAACTAGGTATAGTAGACAGAATACATGAGGGGCCCAAGCTCAGTACCTGTTGAGAACAAGGCTGACACAAAACGGAAATCTTAGGCTCATGGACTTTCCTCAGTTGGGCTGCAGTTACAGCTTTTATAGAGGGAGCCAGGCTTTGCAGAAAAGCGTTAGTCTGTAGTTGCCACTGAGTGAAAAACCCAACACTTAGAAAGAAGAAAGGTGTTTTAGAAAGAAGAAAGGTTTATTCAACTTATACACCTGGAGTTCTGAGAGTATGGCGTCAGTGTCAACTCAGCACCCATGAAGATCTGGTGGTAGACGGCGACATGGAAGATGCTCCTGCAGATAACAAACCTATTTTGTTTCTAATTTGCGATTTTAGAAAACAGAACCTAAAATTTTCTGTAGTGAACTAATAATCTCTTTGCATAATTATTTATGGGCTTTTCACTTCTTTTACAGCCAAAATGTGAAAAAAAGAGATACTTCCTCTTTGGGCTGCTCTGTGGACTCTCCCTATTCAATTTCAATATCGCCAACATCCCTTTCCCACTGGCTTTGTATAAGAAACTTCTGCACCAAAAGCCATCTTTGGAAGATTTAAAAGAACTTAGTCCTTTTTGGGGGAAGTAAGTAAATATATTTGCTTTTCAAAAACTGTATCTAGTAAGACTTAAGTTACTTATTCAGAAATAATGTTGCACAGATAAGGTCATCAGTTTTGATATTGTATGCCCTTTAAATGAATATGAATTTTAGCATGATTTATAATTGGGTAAGCCTTCAAAATTGAGGAAGAACCCATGTTCCTTAATAATTACCTAGTATCATAAACAGATCTCTGGCCTGGTCTCTTGGTTTTATCCAGTTAGATACAGTTACTTTATTTTTTTTT
>NW_004524848.1:1448679-1451691 GCF_000260255.1 Octodon degus | reverse complement strand
ATGTGGTGCTGGGGGATTGAACCGCGGTCCCTGATGCTTTTGCTAAGCTTGTTCTAAGTAGGTGCTTTAGACCACTGAGCCATCTCTCCAGCCAGATACAGTTACTTTAAAGAGTATGCATTGTATACCTGGATTATCACACACCTACTGGAAATATATATATGGCCTATATAAAGGTATAATATACATCTATCTAATAAATATACATAATTAACTTGACTCGTAATTGAGGAAATGAAAATGAAATGTTATTTTTCTGCTTACAGATTGAAAGTAAAATAAGAGTATTGGGAACAAGTTGTGAGAAAGGATTCTTTTCTCATGTACTGTATGGGAGGATAAATTGGCTGCATTTATGACAGAGCTGGGTTTCTGTGCCTTAGCAATGTTGGTATTGAGAGAGACAGACAGACAGACAGACACAGAGACAGAGAGTTGCCAAGAGTGGTGCTAGGGAACTGGCCAGAGCCTCATGGAAAAGTAAGCACTGAGCTATCACCACAGCCCCCAAGGCATCTGCATGATACTGTATTCTGATTGGGCCATGTTTAACAACATTTGTAGCATACTCACTAGATACCAGTAGCAATCCTGCCTTCATTGTAACAACCAAAGATTCCTTCAGATTTTGGTAAATGTCTCCTAGAAAAGATAGAAAATAGAATTATCCCTGGTTGAGAATCTATACCCTAGAGATGGCATTCCTTTGTGTTATTTTCATAATGGACAGCAGTGTCTATGAGGCAGCAATAGTTCTAACAAACCCTAAATAGAGGTTGCTTTAGGAATAGGATTCAGAGGTGGAGAACAGAAAATATATCATATTTGATATATGTCTTATTCAAAATTGTTTCCATGAACATATATTACTTTTGAAATTTTGTAAGATCAATAAATATGAATTTTAAACTGAGTTTTTCAGTAGGAGCTTGCAAGAAGTTCTACATGATGACACTAGTGACACTGAAGAACTTTGCATGTATTTTTCTGTAAGTACTAATAAATGGCAGATTATAGTTGTTTTTTTTTTTTTTTTTTTTTTTTTTTGCAGAACCGGGGATTGAACTCAGGCCCTTGTGTTTGTCAGGCAAGCACTTATTCTACTGAGCTAACTCCCTGGTCCCCCATAGTTTATTTTTAATTTTTTTTGTGAGACTGGGATCCAAACCCAGATCCTAGATCATGCTAGACCAGCATTCTATCATTGAGACATAGCTCTAACTCTAATATTTTAAAATTATTTTAATCTATGGTGTTGTACACCTATAATCCCTGCACTCAAGAGGCTGAGGCAAGAGGATCACTGTGAGTTTAAGGCCAGCCTGAAATATATAGAAAGACCCTGTCTCAAAAATAAATAAATAAATAAATAAATAATTAGGTTTAATTATAGTATCTTAAGTATAGAATCATTTTGTGAAAGATATTTTACTTCTTGAATTGTAAAATCTTTCTTGCTATTTTCTCATTTCATACCTTAATGTACTGATTTATAAATAAGGATCAGCAATTATTCAATCAATATAAACATTATAAACAACAAAATAATTTATTCATGAAATTGACATATACCATATATTAGAATAAGTTTTTAATTTTTATATGTATTTAATTATCTGGGGCTGCCTGGCAAGCACAGCGACCCATAATCAATCCACAGTATGGCATGCCATGCTGGCCACTGAATTCAGGCCTGGTGTTACTTGCCTGTAATCCCAGCACTGGGGAGGCTGAGATCAGAGGATCACTATGAGTCTGAGCTAGGTAACGAGACCCTGTACCAAATAATCAGAAGATTTAACATTTGAACTACAAAAATGATTAGCAGTTAATTAAATTTTATAGACAAAACAACTGGTGATAGGTAATAATGATATTCTAAATGATGTATTGTTCAGATTGACTTTCACGTTTAGTAAGTGAATAATTTTAATTACAGATAAACTGGGATCAAAATGATGTTGAATTAATTACAAATGGGACCTCTATACTTGTGGATAAAGACAACAAGTAAGTTTTAAGACCCAGAATACCTGTTTTGCATATACATTAAAAGTTTCTATCATTATACTTTTTTCCTATAATTTTGAGACACATATAGCAATGAGAAAGTTTCAAATCAAATTGGTATGACAATTTCAATATTAACACATTGCATACTCTTTTCCTAGAGGCTATCTGCTGTAAAAGATGCAGACAGGATATCCTATTTACAAACACTATTAGAACATATCCCTCTATTCATTAAGAGAATGTAACTATATATCTATACTAACCATTTTGAATACACAGATACAAAATGGTCATTCATCTGTAACTCCTTTTTTTGTTTAGTCCCGTCATTTAAATATTTTAGGTGTGTGAACTCAGCAAAATATTCCAAAATAGTTCAGTAGTCCATAATAGTATTGGGTCTTCTGCTTGACTGGCAATGTCAGAAGTTGTTGACCTGACTCCCTTATAGCTCAACATAACACCATGGCTTTACTTCTCAAACACACGTGTAAATATCATATAGTCTCCCTAGTATGAGAACTCAAAAGAAGAAATACAAATAGGTATAATACAAGCAAAAGGAAAGCAAGAACTTGAGGACTAGACAATGAAAAGAGAACAAGGAGAAGAGGTGGGAAACATGACAAGGGCAAGCCATACAGTTATATGTAGAAGATGGGTAAGGCAATGATCCTGAGAATCTTCAGAAGATTCTTGAATCAAGCAGTTAACTGGAATGATTCTCATTCTGACTAACTATATACACTAATACCTGTGATCTAAGCAACTACACTGAAGATGGCAATTTGTAATAGTAGGTTCATGCTTGGAGTGCCTGTCATTCTGGTCTTCTGAATATGGGCTGCTTGTCATGATATGTCAGTTGCTGCCATGCTCTCTCTCAGATAGATGATTGTTGAAAAAGAAGGGGGTGGTGAATGAAGGCAGGAGACAGGAAAAGGAATGTTGCGGGACTGTCCTACTACAAGGTTGTATATGGTTAGATTTCTGGACTTA
>NW_004524848.1:1443895-1448217 GCF_000260255.1 Octodon degus | reverse complement strand
TGACTCATCCACATGGCTGACACTGACAAAGGTCCTACAATCTGAGGTACAGGATCTCAGGATAAATCCTGAGGGGATTTCACTGACCTTATCAGATCTAAAAGCTACAACTCTTTTTGCATAGGTCTTGCTTTATCTTGGTCTTAACCATCCAGCAGAAAGTATAAAAACAAAGTATATGAATTCATTATACTTTAAAAATGCATTTTAACCCTAGAGTGGTAGCCCAGGTGGAGGCAAAAATATCACAAATTCCAGACTTACCTGGGCTACACAGTAAGTTCAAGGCTGGAGTGGACCACATAGTGACACCCTGATTCAAACAAACAAAACAAATGTATTTTACTTACTCAAATTATTGTTTCAGATCAACTTTTAAAAAGATAAAAAGGTTACAGGGTAGGAGA
Source organism: Octodon degus (assembly GCF_000260255.1). Taxonomy (NCBI): domain Eukaryota; kingdom Metazoa; phylum Chordata; class Mammalia; order Rodentia; family Octodontidae; genus Octodon; species Octodon degus. The sequence goes on along the minus strand of NW_004524848.1, from coordinate 1,447,810 downwards.
AAGGGAGGAAGGATACGAGATTAAGTATTTTCATCATTTAAATGTTTTCGAGCTCCCGTTCTATACCAGACAATAGCTTAGGTACTGCTGATACAACAGTGAAAAGAAGTAAAGCTGGAAATCAAATTTTTGTGTGTGGGGCTAGGGAGATAGCTCAGTACAATAAGCACTTGCCTGGCAAGCACAAGGGCCCGAGTTCAATCCCTGGTTCCGCCAAAAAGAAAAAAAAAATTCTTGTGCGGCATAAAGACAGTGTACAAATTATTGTGCACTATGTTGTCAGATAGGAATAGGCACTCTGAAGAAAATGGGAACAAGGTAAGGGATGAAGAGACCATGGGTAATGATATGCTTGGAGAGATGACTGTTAAATTCTCAAAGGTATTCAACAATTTATTATTAAAATGTGTTTGAAATTAGCATGATAGGAATATTTATATTCCAGAAATTAGCAAGTGCTGCAGTAGTTCTATTGGTCTCTACTTATATCTGTTTCTTATTTATTTATTTTTTTTGCTCCGAATGCCCTCAGGGCAGGTTTGGCTGGCTCGAGTTGTGGGGATCGAACCACAGCAACCTGAGCCTGACAGCTTTGTTGAAGCAGCCATTTAAAAGAACTGAGCTACTGGGCAGGGCCCCTGTTTCTCCTTCAACGCCTCCCCCTTTTCTTTTTGCTCCTTCCTCTATATCCCACTGTTACTAAAAATACACCAGTTCATAAAGGCTGTTGAAAGGAAGACAACTATCCCTTTAAAACACTTTCTCTAGTAAAATGTTTGCTGTGGTAGTCCGTTTTTCATTACTACCATGGAATACTTGGACCCAGGTAATTTTATAAAGAAGAGAGGTTTCTGTAGCTTATAGTTGTGGAACTTCAGTGACCTACATTTGATAATGGATTTCTTGCTGAGTCCCAATACTACACAAGGCATTACGCAGAATCAGTTGAGCTTTTATTCCAACAAGCCTACAGAGACTGCCTCACCTTTCCTGAGAAAGTCTCAGGAAAATATACCCAATATGAGAAACTCTCATTCTTTTATTTGTAACCCAAAGATGTGAGAACAAAGGTGCAGGAGAAAAACATTTCTGTGGGAGTTTTAGTCAGAGGAAAGGGAAAGAACAGGATGGACTGTGGAGCAAGCTTATCTGAGCAAGATGAGCACAATGGCTGGAGAAAACAGCTCCAAAACAATTTTAGCCCTTGCACTGCAGGTCTCCTCTAATGACTGCATTCCAAAAGCCAAGTACTGTTGCACCACACTCCCTCCATCCTTGCACTCATTTTAACCCCTGCTCTGGCCAGTATCTCCCACAGGGCATCATATAGGAAATTAGGAACATGCACATGTCTCTTCTGGTCTCTCAGCCTCATCTTACAAGGCCATCAGCATTCTATCATAGGGGCTCCACTGTGGTATCTTATGTACACCTACTCACTTTTCAAAGGCCTCACCTATAATCACCAGGATCATGTGCAATTTCAGTTCTTTTAGTACCTCACTATAGGACGTAATTTCCCAGTCACAAATCCATAGAGGACACACAAAACCACATTCAAACCATCCCATTTGTACTCTGTAGCACAATTTAGACTTTGTAGAATAACCTTACATGGAGTCACATGTATTGAAAGGAGAGTAACAGAAGGACCAATCTTGAGAGTATCATGTTCACACTAAAATTTAATGTCTGATAGGAGTAGCCAGGTAGAGGGGGAACATACCCTGCTGGAGAGGAAAGCAGCATGGTAGAACTGCCTAAAATGAGAAGGAGGGCCGGCCAGATAGCTCAATGGACTAAAACGCCTGCTTAGGCAGGCGTAGCAACCAGGGTTTGATTCCTAGCGTGCTGTGCTGGCCTTGCCCCCCAGGATGTGCTGAGATGGTGACTGAGTCGGGATGTGGTGGCGCCCACTCGTAATCACAGTGCTTGAGAGGCTGAAAACAGGAGAGATCTCCAAGTCCAATCTGTGTAGCGGGACTCTGTAGACCTTGTACTAAATACAAAAATAAATAAAATGAGACAGAGAGAGCAAGGCCAACAGGAAAATGGAAGGAGAAGAGCCTGCTGAGACTGGCAGGGTCAGGTCATGGAAGGTTTTGCTCCCTGCCAGGCAGGTCTGCGATTTGCCCTATGGGAAGTGCAAAGACTTTAAATTAGTTTAAGCAAAAGAATGACTAAACATGGTGTGAAAGTCATATACATTCCACAGAAATGATACTCCATATTTTCACTGTTGATCTTCCCTAGGCTAGCCACACAGGAGCAACACTGTCTTGTGATGCAGGACAGCAACAGCCTGTTAAGCCACAAAGTCAGGATGGAAAATGACCAATACTCTACAGTGAACACTTGTACTAAGTGAACATTTGCTCCATGATACTTTTAGCTCGTGATGAGCCCACTGGCACACACCCCAATATAAGCTGAGGAGCATATGTATTCAGATTAGTGTTTATAAAAATCTCCTGGTTCCAGTGAGGAAAATTAGAATTAGAGGTTTTTTGGGGTTTTGTTTTTGTTTTTGTTTTTTATACCAGGAATTTAACTCAGGACCTTGCAGTTGCCAGATAGGTACTTATGCTGCTGAGCTATCTACCCAACACTAGTAAAGAATGAGAAAATAGTGAAGGGTGGATCTTTCTGCTTATGTTCTCCATGTTTCCTTGTAGTTGAGCAGGTTTTAATATCTGTGAACCAGCTTATCTGCTATGAAGAAATTTAATTTTCTTTCTCAGTAGCAATAGTAAAAACAACAAAGTATAGATTATCATTAGTAACGTGTATCACTGGCTATTTCTTTTTCATTCCCTCAAGGAAAGACTATGTTTCTAAGTGTGTTGACTACATTTTCAACATCTCCATAAAGGCAGTTTATGAGGAATTTTGTAGAGGATTTTATAGAGTATGTGACTGGAAGTCAATCAAACACTTCCAGCCTGAAGAACTAATGACAGCAGTAATTGGAAGCACTAATTATGACTGGGAAAACTTTGAAAAGGTAGGTGGTTCCTAAATTGCCTCCACATCTTCCCAAAGACTTACCCCACCACCACCAAACAATCATTTTTCTCCTCCTCCTTCTCAAGAACTCACAGTATAACAAGGATACTACATCTCACATCCTACTATAGTAATGTTTTGGAAGGCTTTCCACAAGTTAACTCTGGATGAAAAGAAAAAATTCCTCTGTAAGTATGGCAATGGTATATGGCTCCGCAATTATTTATAATTATTTATCTTATACAATGGCAATCAGCTGTGGATGATAGTACTTCTTTTTAGGTCACATGTGTTAAAGGGAGAACAAGGAGAAGAACTCAGATTCTTTGCTTTCTACACCACCATTCTTTCTCTTATGCAAGCTCGTTTCCCATTATAATAAGGTAATAACAGGTATAACGCAGTTTCATCACCTTTTATACACTGACTAAGCCTAGGTCCAGTGTTTATTTTTATTTTTTAATAATTTTCTTTTATTTTGAAGAGTTAAAACAAAAGCAAGAAAAACAAAAATACAGAAACAGGGTAACATACAATAATACATATATTACAGATTTTCAAAAAAATAGCTGATTAACAATGAATGATATATTACCTGTTTTTATCATTAAATCTGTGGCTCAGATTAACAAATATAGTTATAAAAGATGGGACATATTATTGAATATTACTGCATGCTTTCAAGAAATCTTAAATTTTTGTTCTTGTTTCTTTTTCTTTCATCTCCTTTTTCTAAAAAAATTACTTTATTTTATTTTTTTTTAAATTTTATTGATAAACAGCAATGAGACAGTTTCAAATCAAATTGGAAGTACAGTTTCAAAAAATAACACACTGAATATATTCTTCTTAGTGTTTAATTGCTGTACAGATGCGGACTTGAGATCCTATTTACAAACACCATTAGAA
>NW_004524848.1:1421601-1436991 GCF_000260255.1 Octodon degus | reverse complement strand
GTGGGCGGGGTGGGGGAGGTACTACAGAGTGGTAGGGGGCGGCCCGAGGGGGTGGGAGAGGGTCCAGCCCACGCTGCGCCTGGGCTGGGACTGGTCCCGCTGGCGCAGGGTAGCAGGAAGCTCTCCACACACTCACTGGACCTGGGCTAGGACTGGGTCTGGCGGTTCCCGGAATGCGGCAGAAATTCCTACTCGGCGGGTGGGGTGGGGGAGGTACTGTGGAGTGGTGGGGGGCGCCCGCGTGGGTGGGAGAGCTAAAAAAATTACTTTGAAGAGAGTATAGTAATAGTTGATATGAATTAGAAATAATACACGTTTAGAAGACCAAGATGACAGGTATTTTAAGCATAGCTTTTGTGTTACACATTGCTGTCCTCAATGTAGTTGCTTAGTTCATAGTATTCTGCCTAGAGTTAATCAAGGTGAGAATTTTACATATTAACTGCTACTTTCATAAAACTGATAGAAATTCTTAGTACAATCACCTCATCTATCTTGTATATATACTTGCATGTCTATGCCCCTAACATTTTTCCTACCTTTTCTCCTATCTTTTCTCTCCTCTTTGTTGTTTAATCCTTAAGTTGTTTTTTTTTCCCCTCCATTTAACTGTATCTGTTATACTTTTCAAGTTTTACTTCTTTTGAGTACTTACTCTAGGGAGACAATATGATATTTACACATGTGGGTCTCTGGTTTATTTCACTTATGAGTATAGCCTCAAGTTGCATCCATTCACCTATGAAGCCTTTGAGTTTGTCTTTCTTTATACCTAAGTAATACTCCATTGTATAAAAATACCATATCTTGCCATTCATTCCTCAGATGATAGGCATTTTGGTTGTTTCCAAGATTTGACTATCACAAATTGTGCTGCTATAAAGGTAGGCACACATATATCACTATGATAAGATATACTTTTGGGAAAATGCTCAAAAGGGGAATAGGTGGATTGAACGGGATTTCTAGTTCTAGAAATTGTGAGGATTCTTCACACTGATTTCCATAATGGTTGTACCAGTCTACATTCTCATCAATAGTGGAGAAGGGTTCATTTTCACCCACAGCCTCTCTAACATTTGTCGTTAAATGATTTCTTTATGATAGCCATTCATTCTGGGGTGAGATGGTATCTCAATGTTGTTTTAAGTGGTTTTTCTTTATTTTATTTAGAAACAAATATCAATGAGACAGTTTCAAAGCTGATTAACAGGACATTTTCAATAATTAATACATTGTACATTGTCATTTTCTTAGTGGTTATCCACAGTACAAGAAGCAAACACTATTACTACAAATCTTCTCATTGAATTAAGTGAAAGTAGCTGTATATCTATCCTAACTATTCTGTATATACAAATACAACATGGTCCTTCCTTTGTATCCCTTTTTTTTTTGTTTAGTCCTGTAAGAGATGGGTATTCTATTGGCATCTAAATACTATAGGTGCCTGAATTCAGTAGAACAATCCAATACAGTCCAGCAGTCCACAACAGTAGTGGGTTATCTGCAGAAGTTGTTGACTAGAGCATTTTACAGCTCAGCATATTAATAGAGCTTTACTTAATATACCTCATTTTTATACTTTTCTGCTGGATGGTTAAGACCAAGATAAAGCAAGACCTATATAACAAGAAATATAACTTTTGTATTTGATAAGGCCAGTCACATCTCCTCAGAATTTATCCTGTAACCCAGTACTGCACTTTGTAGATCCTTTGTCAGTGTCAGCCTTGTGGATGAGGCATGGCCATTGCTTAACCAATTTGCTCCCTGTGAAAATGTGAGAGACAGTTTTCTCTCCATGTGACTCTTCTTAGGCACAGTATACATCATCAATTACATTCCTCTGTGGCTCCATAAGCTCCTTGATAAGAAAATTTGGGGCACCACTGAGTTACATGATGTTACAGTACAGGTTCTCCTATGTCCTCAGTCTTCAATGACCTTGAAAAGCAAGGGCCAAAATGTTAGCTGAGGGCTGGAGAGATGGCTCAGTGGTCTAAAGCACCTACTTAGAACAAGCTTAGCAAAAGCATCAGGGACCGCGGTTCAATCCCCCAGCACCACATGCCAGCCAGCCCGCCCCCTGGTGGGCTGAGCTGGCCTCTCTCTCTCTCTCTCTCTCTCTCTCTCTCTCTCTCTCTCTCTCTCATAAATAAATAAATAAAATTTTAAAAAAAAATGTTAGCTGACCTTGCAGCCCTTCCTTTTCTCTAATTTTTGGTCTGCAAAGTTAAGTTGTTAACCCTCCAAAAGAGAATCTTACTATTACCCTGCAACATGTGCAGTTCGGTTTACCCTAACTATCTGTCTAACTATCAAACATCTTAGGCATAACATGGAACAGGTATTTTCCATCAAGTATTGATATGTTCAACTTTAAGTCCTTACAGAAAATGAAGAAAAACAAATTTTAAAAAACAGGAATAAACACATATTTTTACACAGAAATTTAGAAATCTAACCATATACAGCATTGTAGAAGGACAGTTTTGGCTAGTGATATGGAACATTTTTTTTTCATTTTTTTATTTGCCTCTTGTATTTCTTCCTCTGAGAAGTGTGTATTCATCTCAGATGCCCATTTTTCAATAGGGACTTTAAATTTCTTATTGAAAGTTAGATTTTAGTTCCTTAAATATATTCTAGATAGAAGAGTTTTGTCTCAGTAGTTATTGGTTAAGATTTTTTTTTCCAAATTTGTGGGTTATCTTTTCACTCTGTTGGTAATTTCTTTTGATATGCATAAACTTCTCAATATGAGAAGGTTGCAGTTGATTTTTTCAAGTATTTCCCCATGCAGTTTTGACTTTGTTCATAAAATGTTTGCCTACCTCTATATCTTCAACATTTCTACTTACTTTCTCTTCCAGTAGATTTAGTGTAACATTTTTATCTTTAATCCATTTTGACTTTAGTTTAATGCATGATGATAGATCCAGGTCTAGTTTTAGTTTTCGGCATGTGGAGACCCAGTTTTTCTAGCACCATTTGTTAGAGAGGCTATGTTTCTTCCAGTGAAAATGTTTGGCCCCTTTGTCAAATATACAATGACTGAGTGTGTTTGTAGTTGTATCTGCATCTTCTAATCTGTTCCATTGATCCTCAGGTCTATTTTTTCTGCCAGTACCAACCTGATTTTATCACAGTAGCTTTGTAGTGTAAGTTCAAGTCAGGGATTGTAATGCTTCCTGGCTTGCCTGTGTTGCTCAGGATTGACTTTGCCACTCGAGGTCTTTTCTGGTTCCAAATAAATTTTAGGAATGATTTCTCTAGGTCTGTGAGGTATGCTGGCTGTATTTTGATAGGGATTGCATTAAATCTGTATAACAATTTTGCAAGAATGGCCATTTTCACAATGTTGCTTCTTCCTATCTAGGAGGAGGAAATATCTTTCCATTTTCTGAAATCCTCCTCCATCCTTTTTTTAGAGTACTGTAATTTTCATTGAATAGCTCTTTTACTTCTTTCATTAGATTAATTCCTGGGTATTTCATTTGGGGGGTGTGCAATTTTAAAGGGTATTGTTTCTCTAATTTCTCTCTTAATGTGTTTGTCATCTGTGTAGAGGATATTGATTTTTGAGTACTGACTTTGTAACCTGATATGCTACTGAATTTGTTTATTAATTCTAGGAGCTTCTCGGTGTTTTTTGGGGTCTTCCAAGTAAAGTATCATGTCATCTGCAAATAATGATAGTTTAACTTCTTCTTTGTCTACTCTTATTCCTTTTCTTTCTTTTGTCTAATGGCTCTAGCTAATGATTTTCCAGAACTATATTGAATGAGGGGTGATAGAGGACATTCTTTTCTTGTACCTGATTTGAGAGTAAGATTTCAGTTTTTCCCATTTAGAATTACGTTGGTTATTGGATTGTCATGGATGGCTTTTATCAGATTGAGGTAGAAGCCAACTATTCCAATTTTCTATAGGGTGAATGAGCACTGGACTTTTGTCAAAAGACTTTTCTGCATCAATTGAGATAATCATGTGGTTTTTGCATTTGGATCTATTGATATAGTGTATTACATTTATAGATTTGCATATATTGAACCATCCTTGCATCCATGGGATGAATCCTACTGGGTCATGGCTTATAATCTTCTCAATGATTTGCTATATTCTATTTGCTAGGATTTTATTGAGGAGTTTTGTATCTATGTTCATGAGGGATATTGGCCTATAGTTCTCTTTTTTGGTTGAATCTTTAATTTTGGTATCAGTATAAAACTCGCCTCCACCAGGAACAATTTTTGGAAGATTGCTTCCCTTTTGATTTCATTGAAGTGCTTGAGAAGTATTGGGATTATATCTTGTATAAATTTCTTGTAGCATTCAGCTCTAAATCCATCAGGACTTGGACTTTTCTTTGTCATTAAGTTTTTGCTTACAGTTTCAATGTCATTAGCTGATACTGAGTTATTGAGAGTTCTTATATCTTCTTGCTCTGTTTTGGTAATTTGTACCTTTCTAGAAATCTGTCCATTTATTCTGTGTCTCCTATTCTGTGAGAGTAAAGATTCTCAAACTAGCTATTGATGATCTTCTGAACTTCCATTGGGTCTGTGGTAATTATACCCTTTTCATTCCTTATTGCTTGTATTTCAATTTTTTTCCCTCTTTTTGATGAGGTTAGCTAGGGGCTTATCAATTTTATTTAATCTTTCAAGGAACCAGCTTTCTTTTCTTTTCTCTGTATTGTTTTCTTTGTCTCAATTTCATTAATTTCTGCTCCAATCTTCATGATTTCTTCCCATCTTTGGGCTTTGAGTTTGGTTTGCTCTTCTTTTTCTAGACACTTGAAGTGCAGCATTAGGGTATTTATTTGTTCCTATTCTGTTTTCCTACTGTGTGAGTTAACACATATAAATTTCCCCTTAAGAACTGCTTTCATTGCAGCCCACAAATTCTGTAAATTGTACTTTAATTTATTGTAGGTATAGTTCAATTTCTTGTTTAATTTCATCTGTAACCCATTGGTTGCTGAGAAGGGTGCTATTTAATTTCCAAATGTTTATGAGGATTGTGTGGTTTCATTTGTCATTTATTTCCAGTTTCATTGCACTCTGGTCAGATAATATGCATGGGATAATTTCTGTTTTCTTGCATACACTTAAGCATGACCTATGGACTACTAAATGATCTGTTTTAGAAAACCCATGAGTAGCTGCGTAGAATGTGTATTCAGATGTGGTTGGGTGGAACACTCTGTATATGTCCACTAAGGGCCCAGGGACATAGCTCAGTATAGTAAGCACTTGCCTGGCAAGCACAGGGTCCTGAGTTCAATCCCCGGTTCTGTAAAAAAATAAAATAAAATAATGTATATGTCCGCTAAGTCCATGTGTTCAAAGGTCTGGTTCGGTTCTGCTACTTCTTTGCCAATTTTTTGTCCGTTTGACCTATCTTTTTGAGATAAGGTGCTATCAAGTTCTCCTGTTAAGATTATGGTATTGGATATTACTTTTTCATGTCCATTAAGATTTGTTTTATATAGTTGGATGCTCCCATATTTGGTGCATCATATTTATGACTGTTAATCTCTTGCACTTGTTTATTTCCCCTAACCAATATGTAATGGCCTTCTTTATTTCATATGATCATTCTTGGTTTAAAGTTCAGACTGTTTGAGAACAGGATTCCTACTACTGCTTATTTCTGAGAATCTGTGGCATGTAGTATTGTTTTCCATCCTTTGGCTTTTAGCCTATGAATTTCCTTATGAGTTAACTGTGTTCCTTGTATACAGCATATTGTTGGATTTTGTTTTGTAATCCACTATGCAGGCCTATTTCTTTAATTGGTGAACTGAATCCATTTATATTGATGGTTGTATCTGAGATGTATTGACTATGTTTGGCATGTTATTTTCCTGCTGTTGGTTATCTATTTTTCTTCTGTGGGTTTTTTCTGTTCTCATTCATGGAGTTTTGGTCATTTTGAACTCTCTCTAGAATATCTTTTAGTTGTCTGGGTAGGGTTGGTTTGGTTGTCTTGAATTTCTTTAGTTGTTCTTTGTCATGGAAGCATTTCACTTCTCCATTAAACTTGAAAGAGAGTTTTATAGGGTATATCAATCTGAGTTAGAATTCGTTTTCTTGCAAGACTTGAAGTACTTTACTCCATGCTCCTCTTGACTTGATGGTTTGTGGAGAGAAATCAGCCATTATTCTGATGGGTTTTTCTTTAAATGTGATTTGTTTCTTTTCTCTAGTGGCTTTCAGTATACTGTTGTTGTGCTGAATTTCTAAGATCTTGGTTATTATGTATCTAGGTGTGGTTTTTAATTGGGTTGATGTTATTTGGAGTTCTGTATGTCCCAGTAACTGAATGTCAGATTGTTTCCCTATATTTGGGAAGTTTTCTGCTATTATGTCTGCCCATATTCTTTTTTTAATGTATTTATTACAGGGTCTACAGGGTCTCACTACACAGACTGGAATCATAGTCCTTCTCCTGTTTTCAGCCTCACTCCCTGTCTCAGTCCCTGTCTCAGTATGCCCCGGGGGCAGGGTCAGCATGGTATGTTGGGGATCAAACCGATGCCCATATTCTTTTTATATCGTTTGTATTGATTCCTTCTTTCTCACTGATGCCTATTAGTCTCATGTTGTTCATCTTTGCATCATCTTGCAGCTGCTGAATTATTTTGTAGATCCCAGTTGTTTTTAAGAGATCTTTCCTTATCTTTTCACTAGGTGCAACAGTATCTTCAAGGTCTGAAAAATCTATGTTGACTTGGATTCAGACAATTCTGTCAACTTTCAACTGAATTTTTTATCTCTTGAATATATCTTTGAATCTGCTTCATGCATTGTTTCTTTCCTTTATTGCTCATTCAAGGTTTCCATCATTTTATTCTCTACTTTTTTATTACTGTCCTCTTTAGAAGCACTTAGTAATTCTTTCATTATAGCTATCATTTCTTTATGTTATTATTTCTGATCTTATTTCCTCTATACCTTTCTACAGCTGTTTCTTTACTTCAGACACTATTATTTCAGAGATTCCAGGTGTGTGACTTCCAATTTCATCTATGCTAGTGTCTATTGTATTTGTTCTTGGTGAGTTCAGTGCCTGAAAATGCAATTTGCTCCTTCTCTTTGTTATTTTATATTTCAGAGAAAACTTTATTTTGATCTCTGTAATTTTTTTGTGAAAGTTTGATAGTAGTTAGCTATGTCACTGTGACCAGAGCCTCTCTGTATAGAGTCTGTTCATTACGATTCCTTCTGTGCCAAAGAGTCCTCTTTTTTATGTATCCCAAGGATTTTCCCTCTCGATTGAGAGTGAGATATTGGTTTCTGTTTGGCACTAACTTCTGACCTATGGTCTACAGTTTTGGTCCAGTTATTACCCAACACCTTCTGATATTATTGACCAAGAGAGATCACATGGTTAAGGCAGATAAAGCATATCTTTTACTTACAGTATTACAATTAGCAACACTAATAATGGGTAGTGAGATTTAGCAATTGACAAACTTTTGTAATTAATGGGTTTGTATTTTAAACCTTAAGAGTAAACATTATGACTCTATAGCTAAGCAAATAGTAAGGTGGGAATTTATATTTAAATTAGTTACCCTAAGTTCTGTCTGGTCACCTCCCCTTGATGTGCCTTGAGCCTTCCAAGCAGGATAGTTCACCTCAGTTACCTGTTGCCACCTCTCTCTCGAGAGAGAATGCTCTCATATCCAGTATACTGGATCTGGATCTACCAAGTTTGAACTCGTCCAGCTGGGCCTGGCATGGGTCTGGCTGCTGTGCTTGACTTCTTCCTGCTGCAGCCCATGGACGTGAACCACTGTACTTCACTGACTTGATGTTGTGCTCCTGGTTTAGCTGGCTGGGTTTTACCCCTAACCTCTCCGCAGGGAGTTCTGCCGCAGGGTCCCACACTGGGTTTGTCCACTGGGGGTTCTTGTCATATGGGTAGCCAGTCCCATATGCCAGACCTGTCTGTTCTAGATCCAGTTTTTAGATTGTGTCTTCTTTTCTATATTCCACTTGGTACCAAATTACATGATATATGTTATGCCCTTCATTTAGTTGGGTCTTTAATAATATGAACTAGCTTATATAACATAATACCAGTGACACATGATGAGGAAGATAACGGCAGCAGCATTTATTGTGCCTTCTCTCTCTGACCACCTCAACCTGTCCTCTTGTTCCCTACAAGTCTCATCCTCCAGAAAACTCCCAACCTCTAATCTCCTAGTTGAACTAATTTATCTTTTCATGGATGTGATTTACCTCAAATGGACCACAAATTCATGAAGGACAAAAGCTACATGTTGTGATTTTCCTATGTACTATGCACCCCAGCAGAATTCGCTCTACACAAGGGTGTTCACCAGTCATTTATTGAATGAATGCTATTATTAATTTTTCTCTTTCTCTGATATATGTTAACTTTTTTTTTCCAGTATTTCTTACAGGGCGTGATAGATTGTATGTGAGAGGCATCCAGAATACAGGAATAGTATTCTGCCATCTTGTAACTTTAAGTGAAAAAGATTACCCAACATCACTGACATGTCACAATGTTCTCTATCTGCCTCAGTATTCCACAATGGAACGAATGGAGGAAGCCCTTCACGTAGTCATTAATAGTCACAGGGGTTTTGTGTCACAAGGGATCCTGCTGCCATGACCACTTCCCAGAGTGTCAGGAAGGCCTCAGGTGTTCAGTGTCGTGGTTTTAGATCCTTTTGCTTTCATCTAATCAGTACAAGATGTTGACAGTTTTTAGTAATGATTGGTTGGAAAATTCAGAGATAATAAAGTTATGCATCCAGAGTAATATCTACAGTGGAACAAAATTATAACATTTTCTGTGTCTCTAACCTTGCTGTTAGAATGCTTATTTTTAGTGAATTACTTGCTTATCAATAAATTTCATTTAAAATAGACTAAATGTTAAACACATCTACATTTTATAAAGTTTTATTGTAACTAATAAATTGTCTGCAAGTTTGAAAGACATACTCAAGTCTAAAAAAATAAAAATATAAACTCATTTTGACATATTTTTGAGGCATGTAGGTGGGTATTGAGGAATATCTCTAGAGGTTTGGTTTAATACATGCCTGAGTAATGTGTTGGAACAATCTAAATTTTAAGATTCATCAATTCACATAATTACTTATAATCAATATTGTGGTGCTAAAAATCATAGATGTAATGATGTAGATGTGATTATTTTAGTTAAACTCTGGGACCAATCAGCAATACCTGTGTACTTCTATTTTAAGATATGTGACAATGATATATGTTTTTAATCATGAAGTAAATTAATGGAGAGATATGACTGGAAACTGCAAGTTAATTCTGTGGACAGGTCTATCTTCTATCTGATATAAATTAACTTCTTTCTGTCATGTCTGTCTGTCTGTCTTTCTTTTTTCATTTTCTTCTGAGACAGTATCTTATTACATACTCCAGGCCAATCTTCATGTCACTATGTAACCTGAGATGACCTCAAACTCAGGATCTACATACTTCAGCTACCTGAGTGCTGCAATTATTGTCATGTGTCACAGCTTTAATATTAAATTTTCAAATGTGTATGCAGTTTTGGAATGACTCCTGCATTTTCTTTTCTGTCACTGAGACACATAATTCCCAACACCTATAATTTAAAGGAGGCAAGTTAATTTGACTCTTACTCAAGGCATTAAGTCCATGGTTGATTGGCTCAATATTCCATTACAGAAGGGCATTGCACAGAAAAGATGTTCAGTTCATGGAGATCAGGAGGCAGAACAAAGAGGAGGCAGCACAACACCAGACAGAAAGTAATGTAAACATTACTCATGGTCACACCTCCACAACCCAGGAAGACATACTCAGAAGTGTGCCTCACTAATCCACTTGGCACTCCCAAGCCAATCAAGTTGGCAGCTGTTTTTTATTAGTATATGTTTGTGATACATAATAATTACATTCATTTTAGGGGACTGGTATATATACAGATTGAATCTTGGACATTTTTACCTCCCTTCTTCTCACCCTCCCTTTCTTTCATTCCCCAGGGACTATGTGAACGGTCATATCCTAGCCCTGGTCAATCAAGAACATCTTGTTAAACCATACTTATGCTTCTTATAATACTAAGTTAATGTTTCACCTAACATGATACAGCTATCCCAATTACAATCAAAAATGAAATAATCACTTCCCAAAGGCTCTCCAATTTGAGCATTTTTCAAAGTCCAAGCCCAGGTCCCTCCTAGGACTCAAGGCAAACTCTTAACTGAACCTCTGCAAAAATAAAATAAAAAATGAGTTACAATGATGCAATGATACAGAGTAAAAATTTTTATTCTAAAAAGGAGAAGTAAGTGAATCATAAAAAAGAATTAGGCCCATTTTCCAGCAGGGATTGGCACAGAGGTGCTTAGAATTGTTGTAACTAGCTTTGCCAGAGAAACCTATGGGCCTGGCCCATAACCCTACATGAAGTAAAACACCTGGAAGCTGGCAATTGGCCTGTTGCAAGGAACACAGGGTAAATCCACTCTTAACAAAGGGAAACATTTTAAATACAAACTGCTAATTTACAATTTTTTGTTATGTAACTGTCGACTTTGCTCCTATAGTCTAGAGTACAAAACAAGTAGTTACCAGAGTTTATAAATTTTTTTAAATTTTGCTAGATGTTATTATTACTGCAAATCATACCATTGTAGCTAGGATATCATCTCTGTTTTATCCACTTGTTCTCCCTTTGGTAACAACACTGAGAGGCCTGGGATAACAACCTCACCAAAACGCTACATATAAAGATGGGGACAATGCCTAAGAGAAACCAAGATCCCACTCTCAATTAATGGAGAAGGTAGGAGGACAATGTCAACTGGAAGTCAAAATCCCACCCTCAATTAATTTGGAAGGCAAGATTTTGGGACAGACAGTCTCCAACACACAGAAGATATCCCTGAAGAACAGACTTCCTAGATTGATCTTGAGAGTAGTGATAGATACCGATTATCAAAATTTCACAAGGATTATCACAGAAATCAAAATAAAAGAGCTCTGGGGTCTAAGAGATTGCCTGGCAAGCACAAGGTCCCAGGTTCGATCCCTGGTACTACATATCATGCTGGCCCTGAAACCCCTTGCACACAAAGCTAGCAATCAAAACCAGGCATGGCAGCACATACCTGTAAGCCCAGCACTAGGGAGGCTGAAACAGGATCACTACAAGTCTGAACTGTATAGCAAGACTCTGCACCAAATAAATAAGTAAACAAACATCAGAATTTTAAAAAATGAAGAGTTCTGAATTAGAAAATGGCAAGTCAAAAGAGCAAAAGGCAATCTGAGGGCCCAAAGACAGAAGAAATTGGAAGACACACCCTGAAATCTCTGAAATGATTGCAACTGAGGTAAAGAAACAACTTCAGATGGATATAGAGGAAATCATATCAGAAATAATCTCTCAGGTAAAAAATGATGATTTACAAAAGTACTAGGAGAAAACTTCCCAAGCATGTGGAATCTGATAGAGATAAGCAAGCCATATAGAGCCCAAATAGCATCAACCAAAATGAATCGATATCCAGACATAATCAAGATCCCAGAAATTCAACACAAGAACAAGATATTAAAAGCTCTTAGAGAAGTAGAATAGATCACATGTAAAAGAAGCCTATCAAAGACAACTTCTACCATGCTCTTGGGACCCCTCAAGATCCAGCTCAAGCCCAGGCTCGGTAGCCCAGGCTCGGTGAGTGTGTGGGAGAGCTTCTGTGCTCCCAGTCGCCCGATGGACCCCTCCAGATCTAGCCCAGACCCGGCATGTGAGGGGGAACTACCACCATGCTCTCAGGACCCCTCCATACCCAGAACAAGCCTAGGCCTGGCAAGTGTGGGGGAGAGCTGTCGTACTCTCCTGTACCTGCTGGACACCTGCAGACCAAGCCAAGGCCCAGCATGTGAGCGGGAACTTCCAACGCGCTCACAGGACTCCTCCACATCCAGCCCAAACCCAGATCCAGCAAGTGTGTGGGAGAGCTTCCACTCTGCTCTGTGCACACTGGACCCCTTCAGACAGCCCAGACCCGGATTGTGAATGAGAACTTCCGCCATGCTCTCCGGATCCCTCCACACCCAGCCCAAGCCCAGGCACAGTGAGTGTATAGGAGAGCTTCCGCGCTCCCCTTTGCCTGCTGGATCCCTCCCAACCTAGCCCAGGCCCACTTGTAAGTGGTCCTTCTGTCCTGCTCTCTCGATGCCTCCAGACCCAGCCCAGGCCTGACATACAGGCTTGGGGTGAAACTCAGCAGCTGAAGTGCCTTCAGAGGGGCTAGGGGCAAGAACCACCCAGCTAATCCAGGAGCAGAACATCTCACGAGAGGGGCACAGCAGGTTCACTTCCAAGGGCTACAGCAGGAAGAAGCAATCAGACCCAAGGCAGACACAGCTGGATGAATTCAAACTTCATAGATCTGCACGCCCCCTGCTGCGCCCCTCTTGTGAGATGTTCTGCTCCTGGATTAGTTGGGTGGTTCTTGCCCCTAGCCCCTCTGAAGGCACTTCAGTAGGTGCCAAGGTTATAACTGCACCAAAGCTCTACAACAAAGGTGAGAGGACAGTGCGATACAAAATCACAAAGAGAAGGAGGAAAATGCAATCTCGGGCCCTGAGCCCACCCAGAACAAGGGCAGAAGACACTAGCACAGAAAAAATTGGGAATCACACAGCTGAAATGTCTGAATTAATAGTGTCTGAGGTGAAGAAACAACTGCAGAAAGGTACAGAGGAATTAAGATCAGAAATAACTTCTGAAATAAAAGAAATCCGAATACCATCTGAAGTAAAGAGTTAAGTGCAGAAACATATAGAGGAAATCAGATCAGAAATAATCTGAAGTAAAAGAAAGGATAACTATAATGAAAGAATTAATAACTGCTTCTCAAGAAGACTCTGATAAAAAATATAGAGGAGTTTAGAAAAATGATGGAATCATTCAGTGAGCAATATAGGAAAGAAATAGATCACATGAAGCAGAGTCAAAGAGATACAGAGGAAATTAAAATTTCAATCACAAGCTTGCAAAACTGAGTGAAAGTGAAGATACAGTTTCAAATCTTAAAGACTTTGTTGAAGCTAATGAAAAGTTAAGAAAAGATCTCTTTAAAACAACTAGGATGCAGGAAAAAATAATTCATCACCTGCAAGACATGGCAAAGATGAACAATGTGAGACTAATAGGCATCAATGAGAAAGAAGGAGTCAATACAAATGATATAAAAATATGGGCAGAAGTAATAGCAGAAAACTTCACAAATATGGATAAACAATCTGACACTCAGAAAACAGAAGCATACAGAATTCCAAATAACATCAAAGAAATTGAACACACACCAAGACATAACAGTCAAGATCCCAGAAATCCAGCACAAGAACAATATATTGAAAGGTGCTCGAGAAAAGAAACGTCACATTTAAAGGAAAACCCATCAGAATAATGGCAGACTTCTTACAAACCATCAAGTCAAGAAGAGCATGCAGCAGAGTACTTCAAGTCCTCTATGAAAACAAATTCCAGCCCAGACTACTATACCCTGCAAAACTCTCTTTGAAGTTTGATGGGCAGATGAAATACTTCCATGACAAAGAAAAACAAAAGAATTTCATGACGAAAAAGCTAACAGAACATCTACAATATTTAGTAGTCTAGACAGACTATTAAAAGATGTTCTCGAGAGAGCCCAAAATAATCAGAACTCCATGAACAAGAGTGGAATGAACTCACTAAGCAGGGCAAACAAAAACAGGAAAAAAAGGAGTAAACAGCAGGCAAATAACATGTGAATCATAAGTCAGTACATCTCAATTATAACCATCAATGTAAAAGGACTCAGTTCACCAATTAAAAGAAACAGACTGGTACAGTGGATTAGAAAACAAAATCCAACATGATACTGTATACAAGAAACACACTTAAATCATAAAGAACTTCATAAGCTAAAAGTCAAAGGATGGACTACACACACCATACTACACACCCCAGGACCTCAGAAAAAAGCAGGAGTAGCAATCCTGTTCTCAGACAGTCTCAACTTCACACCAAGAATGATCAAACAAAGAAGGCCATTATATACTGGTTAGGGGAAAAATTCAAGAGGAAGAGGTAACACTCATAAATACATATGCACCAAATAGACCACATACTAGTCCATTCTTAAGTATATGCAGGAAAACAAATTATCCCATGCATATTATCTGACTACAGTGCAATGAAATGAAATAAATGACAAAAGACACCAGAAAAAAACCATAAATACATGGAAATTTAAACAGTACCCTACTCAGCAACCAATGGGTTACAGATGAAATTAATATCTACAATTCAATGAAACTTCAAGCACAACTTATTGAAATTTATGGAATGCAATAAATTTACAGCTGTGAACTCACACATTAGGAAAACAGAGTGAGGGAAAATAAACACCTTAATGCTGCACCTCCAACATCTACGAAAGGAAGAGGAAGCCAAACCCGAAGCCCAAAGACGGAATGAAATCACAAAGATTAGAGCACAAATTAAATCAAATGAGACAAACAGTTCAAGGAATTAATGAATCAAAAAGCTGGTTCTTTGAAAGATTAAATAAAATTGATAAACCCCTAGCTAGCCTCATCAAAAAGAGGAAAAAAATTGAAATACAAGCAATAAGGAATGAAAAGGGTATAATTACCACAGACCCAGTGGAAACTCAGAAGATCATCAATAGCTACTTTGAGAATCTTTACTCTCACAGAATAGAAGACACAGAACAAATGGACAGATTTCTAGAAAGGTACAAATTACCAAAACTGAATCAAGAACATATAACAACTCTCAAATAACCCAATAACAGCCATTGAAATATGAGATGTAATTTAAAAAAAAACCAACCCTACCAACAAAGAAAAGCCCAAGTCCTGATAGATTCACAGATAAATTATACAGGAAACTTCCTATACTGCTAAAACTATTCAATGAAATTTAAAATAAAATCCTCCCAAAATCATTTCTGGAGGCAAGTATTATACTGATAACAAAATCAGGGAAAGTCACAACTAAAAAAGAGAGCTATAGGCCAATCACCCACATGAACACAGATGCAAAAAATCCTCAATAAAATCCTAGCAAATAGAATACAGAAATCATCAAGAAGATTATACACCATGACCAGGTAGGATTCATTCCAGGGATGCAAGCATGGTTCAATATATGCACAACTATAAATGTAATACACTATGTCAATAGAGTCAAATCCAAAAACAACATGATCATCTCAATTGACTCAGAAAAGTCTTTTGACAGAGTCCAAAATTCATTCATGTTCAAAGTCCTACGGAAAATTGAAATATATGGCCTAGACCTCAA
>NW_004524848.1:1412522-1415116 GCF_000260255.1 Octodon degus | reverse complement strand
TATGGGAAAAAAAGAAAATAGTCTAAGAATGAAAACAAAACAAAAAAAAGAAATCACCAACACAATGAAAAGACAATCCACAAATTGTGAAAAAAATCTTAACCAATAATCACTCAAAGAACTTCTATCTAGAATATATAAAGAACTAAAAAAATTAGCCCCTCAAAATTCACACACCCAACCCAAAAATGGGCAACTGAGACAAATACATACTTTTCAGATAAACACAAATGGAAAATACATTAAAAAATATTCAACAGCACTGTTCATTCAAGAAATGCAAATTAACGTGAGAATTTCCACTCTACTGCACCTGCCAGACCACTCCAGACCCAATCCAGGCCTGGTATATGAGTGAGACCCTCCACTCCACTGTATCCACCAGACCCTATCCAGACCCAGCCAAGACCCAGCATGTGTGTGGGAGAACAACCATGCAGCTGCGCCTAGAAGACCCCTCCAGACCCAGCCCAGGACTGGTGTGTGAGAGAGACCTTTTGCCATGCTCTCGGAACACCTCCAGACCCAGCCCAGGCCCAGCATACAGGACTGGTGTGAAACTCTCCAGCTGAAGTTCCTGCAGAGAGGCTAGGGGCCAGAACTACTCAGCTAATTCAGAAGCAGAACATCTTGCTAGAGGGGCACAGAAGGTTGACTTCCACGGGCTGCAGCAGGAAGAAGCTGAGCACAGCAGACAGGCACACTGGGACGAGTTCAAACTTCATAGATCCAGACCTGGTAAGCAGAGACATTTTGCCAGACCCAGATCTATGAGAGAATCCTCCCTCTTTGTCTCTTGACTGAGCGAGGGGGCAAAAGGTAACCAGGGTGAGCTAGTCTGCCTGGAAGACTGCAGGAACATCAAGGGGAGGTGATCAGACAAAACTTAGGGGAACTAACTTAAATACAAATTCCCAATTTAGTATCTGCTTAGCTACACACACATAATGCTTGCTCTTACTGTCTAAAATACGAACCCATTAGTTACAAAAGTTTGACAATTGAAAAACATCACTACCCGTTATTAGTGTTACTAATTGTAGTTCTGTAAACTACAAAACTATAACTGCCTTAACCATACAATCTCTCTTGGGTGAGAATTTCGGTAGGTTCTAAAGTTATAACAGCACCAAAGCTCTACACCAAAGGTGAGAAGACAGTGCTATACAAAATGACAAAGAGAAGGAGCAAAATGAAATCTCAGGCCCTGAGCCCAGAACAAACATGGGGGACACTAGCATAGAAGAAATTGGGAATTACACAGCTGAAATTTCTAAATTAATAGCATCTGAAGTAAAGAAACAACTACAGAAAAGTATAGAGGAAATCAAATCAGAAATAACCTCTGAAATAAAAAAAGAAATCTCTGAATTAACACCATCTGAAGTGAAGAAACAACTGCAGAAACATGGGGGAAATCAGATCAGAAATAATCTCTGAAGGAAAAAAAGAAAGGATAATTATAAAGATAGAATTAATAACTGCTTCTCAAGAAGACTCCAATAAAAATAGAGAACAGAAAATGATGGAATCCTTGAATAAGCAATGCAGGAAAGGCATAGATCTCATGATACAGACTCAAAGAAATACACAGGAACTTAAAATCTCAATCAGAAACTTGTAAAACCATTTGAATTAAAGTGAAGACAGAGATTCAGATCTTGAAGACACCATCACAGCTAGTGAAAAGGAAAGAAAAGATCTCTTAATAACAACTAGAATGCAGAAAAAACTAATTCAACATTTGCAAGACAATGCAGAGATGAATAATGTGAGACTACTAGGCATCAATGAGAAAGAAGGAGTCAATATAAATGATATAAAAAGAATATAGGCAGAAGTAATAGCAGAAAATTTTCCAAATATGGGAAAACAATCAGACATTCAGTAACTGAAGCATACAGAACTCCAAATAACATCAACCCAGTTAAAAACACACCCAGACATAAAATAGTCAATATTCCAGAATTCCAACACAAGAACAATATACTAAAAATTACTAGAGAAAAGAAATAGATCATATTTAAAGTAAAACCCATCAAAATAATGGCATACTTCTCTTAACAAACATGAAGTCACAAAGAGCATGGAGCAGAATACTTCAAGTAATGTATGAAAACAAATTCCAGCCCAGAATACTATACCCTGCAAAACTGTCTTTTAAGTTTGATGGATAACTGAAATACTTCCATGACAAAGAACAACTAAAGAATTTCATGATGACAAAGCCAACTGTACACAGACTACTAAAACATTCTAGAAAGGGACAAAAATGACAATAACTCCACGAGTGCAAATGGAAAGAACCAACCAAATAGGGCAAACAACTAAACACAGGAGAAAGAGGGGTAAACAACAGCAGGTAAATAACATGTCAATCATAATTCAATACATCTCAATTATAACCATAAATGTAAATGGATTCATTTACCAATAAAAAGAAATAGGCAGAGTGGATTAGGAAGCAAAATCCAAAATTTGCTATATAGAAGAAGCACACTTGGGGGCTGGGGATATACCTCAGTGGTGTAAATGCCTGCCTGGAAAGTGCAAAGTCCTGAGTTCAATCCCTGGTACAGCCAAAAAAATAAAAA
>NW_004524848.1:1403410-1412162 GCF_000260255.1 Octodon degus | reverse complement strand
TTAGCAAAGAAGTAGCAGAACTGAACCACAACTTGGAACAAATGGACTTAGTGGACATATACAGAGTGCTTCACCCAACCACAGCTGAACACACACTATTTTCTGCAGCACATGGCACATTTTCTAAAATAGATCATACAGCAGTCCATAGGTCATGCTTAAGTTTATTCAAGAAAGCAGAAATTATCCCATGCATATTATCTGACCACAGTACAGTGAAACTGGAAATAAATGACAAAAGAAACCAGAAAAACCACATAAATGCATTGAAATTAACACCCTCCTCAACAACCAATGTTTTACAGATGAAATTAAACAAGAAATTCAACAATATCTACAATTCAATGAAAATTCAAGAACAATTTATCGAAGTTTATGGGATGCAATGAAAGCACTTCTTAGAGGGAAATTTATACCTGTGAACTCACACATTAGGAAAACAGAATGGGAACAAATAAATACCCTAATGCTGCACTTCAAAAGTCTAGAAAAGAAAGACAAAACCAAACCCAAAGGCTAAAGATGGGAAGAAATCACAAACATTAGAGCAGAAGTTATTTCAAATGAGACAAAGAAAACAGTTCAAAGAATCAAAGAATCAAAAAGATTCTTTGAAATATTAAATAAAATTGATAAGCCCCTAGCTGACCTCATCAAAAAGAGTAAAGAAAAACCTCAAATATAAGCAATAAGGAATGAAAAGGGTGAAATTACCATACACCCAGTGGAAATTCAGAAGATCATCAGTAGTTACTTTGAGACTCTTTACTCTCACAGAATAGAAGACACAGAAGAAATGGACAGATTCCTAGAAAGGTACAAATTACCAAAATGGATCAAGAATATATAAAAACTCTCAATAACCCAATATCGGCCAATGAAATACAAAATGTAATAATAATAATAAAAAACCTACCAATGAAGAATTCACAGCAAAATTCTACATGGAATTTATACAAGATATAATCCCAATATTCAAACTCTTCAATGAAATTGAAAAGGAAGCAATCCTCCCACAATTATTCCTGGAGGCAAGTATTATACTGATACCAAAATCATGGAAAGACACACCTAAAAAAGACAACTACAGGCCAATCTCCCTCATAAACATAGATGCAAAAATCCTCAATAAAATCCTAGCAAATAGAATACAGCAAATCATCAAGAAGATTATATACCATAACCAAATAGGATTCATCCCAGGGATGCAAGGATGGTTCAAAACACACCAATCTATAAATGTAATACACTATATCAATGGGGCTGGTGAGATGGCTCAGTGGTCTAAAGAACCTACTTAGAACAAGCTTAGCAAAAAAAACCAAAGGGACCTCAGTTCAATCCCCCAGCACCACATGCCAGCCAGCCCCGCCCCCTGGTGGGCTGAGCTGGTCACACACACAAATAAATAAATAAAAATTTAAATTAAAAAAATACACTATATCAATAGAGTCAAATCCAAAAACCACAAGATCATCTCAATTAATGTAGAAAAGTCTTTTCACAAAGTCCAACACTCATTCCTGTTCAGAGTTCTACAGAAAATTGGAATATATGGTCTAGACCTCAATCTGATAATAGCCATCCATGACAACCCAATGGCTAACATAATTCTAAATGGGGAAAAACTGAAATCTTTTACTCTCAGATCTGATACAAGACAAGGATGTCTTCTATCACCACTAATATTCAATATAGTTCTGGAATCATAAGCTAGAGACATTAGACAAGACAGAAATAAAAGGAATAAGAACAGGTAAAGAAGAAGTTAAACTATCATTATTTGCAGATGACATGCTACTCTACTTGGAAGACCCAAAAAACTCCACCAAGAAGCTACCAGAATTAATACAGAAATTCAGTAGGATAGTAGTATACATAGTCAATACCAAAGCATCTGTAGCATTCCTTTAGCAAACACACTGAGAGGGAAATTAGAGAAACAATACCTTTTACAGTAGCACTGAGAAAATGAAATATTTAGGAATAAATCTAACTAAAAAGTAAAAGATCTATTCAATGAAAATTACAGTACTCTGAAAAGAGAGATCTTGGAGGATTTAGAAAATGGAACGATATTCCCTGCTCATGGATAGAACCAACATTACGAAGATGATGATATTCCCATAATGTTTATACAGATTTATATGCAATTCCTATCAAAATACCACCAACATACCTCACAGACTGAGAGAAATCATTCTTAAAATTTATTTGGAACCAAAAAAGACCTTGAATAGCAAAGGCAATCCTGGGAAACAAAGACAAGGCAGGGGGCAATACAATTCCTGACTTGAAATTATACTACAAAGCTACTGTGACAAAATCAGCTTGGTGCTGACAAAAAAATAGACCTGAGAATCAATGGAATAGACTAGAAGATGTAGAAGCAACAATAAACACACTCAGCCTCCTCTTCTCCTCCAAATGGGCCAAATATGCTTACTGGAAAAAGACAGCCTCTTTAACAAATGTTGCTGGAAAAACTGGCTATCTGCATGCTGAAAACTGAAACTGGACCCAGGTCTATATCATCATGCACTAAACTAAAATCAAAATGGTTTAAAGATTTAAACATTACAACAGAAATACTAAATGTCCTGGAAGAGAAATTAGGTAGAAATCTTGAAGACATAGGGGTAGGCAAACATTTCATGAACAAAAATCAAACTGCATGGGTAATACTTGAAAGAGTTAACAACTGGGACCTCCTCTTATTGATAAGTTTTCACATGTCAAAAGAAATTACCAACAAAGTGAAAAGACAACCCATAAATTGGGAAAAAATCTTAACTAATAAGCACTCATACAAAGGTCTGTTCTCTAGAATTTATAAAGAACTAAAAAATATTAGGGCCCCAAAATTTAAAGACCCAGTCCAGAAATGGGCATCTGAGATAAACACACACTTCTCAGAGGAAGAAATTCTAGAAACTAATAAATACATGAAAAAATGCTCCATATCACTAGCCATCCATGAAATGCAAATTAAAACAACACTGAGATATCACCTCATCCAAGAATGAATGGCTATCAGGAAGAAATCAACCAACAACAAATGTTGAAGAGGCACTGGGGGAGAAGGAACCCTTTTCCACTGCTGGTAGACTAGTACAACTATTATGGAAATCAGTGTGGAGGCTCCTTAAAAAACTAGGACTGGAAATCCCATTCAATCCTGTTATTCCCCTTTTGGGCATTTTCCCAAAAGAACTGAAAACATCATATCATAGTGATATATGTGCACCTATGTTTATAGCAGCATAATCTGTGATACCAAATCTTGGAAGCAACCAAAATGCTTGTCACCTGAGGAATGGTTGAAAAAGATGTGGTATTTTTATACAGTGTGGTATCACTCAGCTATAAAGAATGATAAACTCCATGCCTTCATATATAATTGGATGCAACTTGAAGATGTAACTGAAATAGACCAGACCCACATGTGGAAATATCATAGAGCCTCTCTAAAAGAACTCAAAAGAAGAAATAAAAATTGAAAAATATAACACAATTAAAAGGAAAGTGAGAAGTTAGGGATTAAACAATGAAGAGAGAAACAGGAGAAAAGCTAGGAAACATGGCAGGTGCAGAACCATACATTTATATACATATGATGGTTCAGGCAATGGTCCTGAGAATCTCCATCAGGTTTTTGAAACTAGCAGTTAATTGGTAGGATTCTCACCCTGACTGACTATATATGCGGATACCTGTGAACTAAGCAACTGCACCAAGGATAGCAATGTGTTATACTAGGGCCACGTTTAGAATGCCTATCATTCTGATCTTCTACTTGTGTACTGCTTCTAGTATCATAAAAATTATTGCTATACTGTCTCTCAGATGTTTTTTTAAAAAAGGGTAATAATAGAAAACAGATAAGAAAAAACGTCATAGGACCATCCTGCTACCATATTGTATATGGTTAGATTTCTAAATTTGTGTCAAAATTTGTAATTGTTTATTTTTATTTTTTACTTTTACTTTTTATTTTTGTCCACATTCTATAGGGATTTAGCGTTTAGCATATCAAAAATTGTTGGAAAATATCTGTTCCATGTTTTGTCTAAGGTGTTTGATATTCAGACAGATAGTGATTTTAAGCTCCAATGCCTATGTTATAAGGTAATAATATCATTAAGCTTCTCTTTTTTAAAAATTTTATTTTATTTTATTGAGAAACAAATAGCAATGACACAGTTTCAAAACCGATTAATAGGACAGTTTCAATAATTAATACATTCGGGGCCGGGGAGATGGCTGAATGGAATAAGTGCTTCCCTGGTAGGCGCAAGGGCCTGAGTTCAATCCCTAGTTCCGCAAAAAAAAAAAAAAAAAAAAACCCTAAATAATTAATACATTGTACACTGTTCTCTTCTTAGTGGTTATCTATAGTACAAGAAGCAGACAGTATCCTGTCCAAACACTGTTAGTACAAATCTTTCTTCTCATTGAATCAAGCGAAAGTAGCTGTATATCTATCCTACTATTCTGAATATACAAATACAAAAATGGTCCTTCCTTTGTATTCCCTTTTTCTTCATGTGACTCTCTTTATGCACACTTTATATCATCAATCACTTTCCTCTGTGGCCCCATAATCTACTTGATCAGAAAATTTGGGACATCACTGAGTTACCTGATGTTACAGTATAGGTTCTCCTATGTCCTAGGTCTTCACTGACCTTGAAAAGCTAGGGCCAAATTGTTGGCTTTCCTTGCAGCCTTCTTTTTCTCTAATTTCTGATCTGCAAACTTAGGTTGTTAACTCTCCAGAAGAGAAGCTTATTATTACCCTGCAACATATGCAGTTTGATTTACCCTAACTATCTGTCAAATTATCAAACATCTTAGGCAGTTAATTGGTAGGATTCTCACCTTGACTATACATGTTGATACCTGTGAAGCAAGCAACTGCACTGAAGATAGCAATGTATAATAGAAGGATCAGCTTGGGATGCCTGTCACTCTGGTCTTCTAAATACGTACTTCTTGTCATGACATACCAATTATTACCATATTGTCTCTCAAGTAAAAGTTTGTTGGCTTTTTTTTTTTTTTTTTCTGTTTTTTGTTTTGTTTTGTTTTTCTTAAATAAAGGGTAATAAATGAAAACAAGACACAAGAAAAAAAATGTCACAGGACTGTCTTGCTACAATGCTGTATATGCTTAGGTTCCTAAATTTCTGTGTAAAAATATGTAAGTGTTCATTCCTATTTTTTTAATTATTTTTTTCTTCATATTCTGTAGGGACTTAAAGGTTAACATATGGTAAATATGCCTTGATGGTAAATGCCTGTTCCATGTTATGCCTAAGCTTCTTTTGGAGGGTTACCAACTTAAGTTTGCAAATCCAAAAATTAAAGAAAAAGAAGGACTACAAGGATAGCCAATATTTTGGCCCTAGACCTTCAAGATCAGTGAGGACTCAGGACATAGAGGATCTGTGCTGTAACATTCTGTAACTCAGTGGTGCCCCAAACTTCTACTCAAGGAGATTATATGGTCACAGAGGAAGGTGATCGATTATGTACAGTAGGCCTGAGGAGAGTCGGATGGAGAGAAAACATTCTCTCAGGCCTTCACAGAGAGCAAATTGGTCAAGCAATGGCTGTGACTCATCCACATGGCTCACACTGACAAAAGATGTAGAAACTGCTGTACGGCGTTTCAGGGTAAATCCCAATGGGATTTGACTGACCTTGTCAGATACAAAAGTTATGTTTTTTGTTATATAGGTCTTGCTTTATTGTGGTCTTAGCTATCCAGTAGAAACGTATAAACACGAGGTATAAAAAGTAAAGCCAGGGGCCGGGGAGATGGCTCAGTGGAATAAGTGCTTCCCCGACAAACGCACCGGCCTGAGTTCAATCCCTGGTTCCAAAAAAAAAAAAAAAAGGTAAAGCCATATTCATATGCTGAGCTGTAAAAGGCTCAAGCCAACAACTTCTGACACTGCCAGTTCCATGGATAACCCACTACTATTATGGACTATTCAACTATATTGGGTTATTTTCCTGAATTCACGCATCAACAAGATTTGAATGGCAATGGAACACCCATCTCTGATAAAACTAAACAAAAAAGGGGGATATAAATGAAGATCCAGTTTTTAGTGAAAAAAATATATATCTGTATATACAAAAAAGACAGATATACAGCTACTTTTTCTTAGTTGAATAAGAAAGATTTATACTAATAGTGTTTAGACAAGATATCATGCCTACATCTTGTATTCTGAATAACTACTGTGAAGCCAACAATATGCAATGTATTAATTATTGCAACTGTCCTACTAACCTGAAACAGTCTCATTGCTATTTCTTTCTAAATAAAATTAATAAAAAAAGAAATGCAAATAAAAACAACACTGAGATTTCATCTAACTCCTGAAAGAATGGCTATCACATAGAAATCAACTAATAAAAATGCAGTAAAGGCTATTTGGAAAAAGGAAACCTTCTCCTCTCATGGTAGGAATGTAGACTGGTACAAGCTCTATGGAAATCAGTGTAGAGACGCCTCATTAAAGTAGGACTGGGGGGCCGAAGAGATGGCTCAGTGGAATAAGCACTTCCTTGGCAAGCGCAAGGGCTCTGAGTTCAATCCCCGGTTCTGAAGAAAAAAAAGTAGGATTGGAAGTCCCATTGAACCCAGCTATACTCCTTTTGGGAATTTTTCCAAATGAACTGGAAACATCATACCACAGCAATATATGTGCACCCATGTTTATAGTAGCACAATTTGTCATAGCTAAATCTTGGAAACAACCCAAATGCCTATCTACTGGCGAATGGATAAAAAACGTGCTATTTTTATACAATGGAGTATTACTCAGGTACCAAGAAAGATAAACTTCAGGCTTGTGTAGGTAAATGGATGCAACTAGAGGTTATACTCATAAGTGAAATAAATCAAACCGCATGTGTGATTATCATATTGTCTCCCTAGTGTAAGAATCTGGAAGAGTAAAAATGGGAAAGGTATAATAGATATAGAAAAAGTAAAAGAAAGTGACCATAAGAAATAAACAATTGTATTGAGGGAAAGGAAAAAAGATAGGAAAAGAAGGAAAGGGTAAAATTATGTCTGTATGTACACAGGATAGCTGAGATTATTGTACTAATAATTTCTATCAGTTTTTTGAAGATAGCAGTTAATGTTTAAAATTTTTTCTTTGACCAATATTATATGCTTATATCTGTAATCTGATCAACAACATTGAAGACAGCAATGTGCTATAGAACATTCAATGTTGAATACCTATTTCTTTTTTGATTGTGCACCATTTCTTGTGTCTTATCTATTATTTTTCTATTCTTTTTAAAATAAAAAATAAGGGGCTAGGAGATAGCTTGACAGTCTAAGCTCCTGCCTGGCAAGTGCTAGATCCCACGTTCTATCCCCAGTATTGCATGCTGTGCCTGGTCCTGGATCCCCATGTGCCCCACACAAGCCTTCAAACGGGGCATGGTGGTGCATGCCTGTAATCCGTCTGGGAAGGCTGAGACAGAAGGATCACTATGAATCTGAGCTGTGTATCAAGACCCTGTACCAAATAAAGATAGATAGATAGACAGACAGACAGACAGACAGACAGACAGACAGACAGAATTAGACTAAAGCAAGACCAATACCTATTATAGAAAACGCTGAAACATTCACAACAGGGCCATAATTCATGTGTCTCATTGCCAGGTGGCTGTAATCTAAATTTGTTTGTATTCACTGTTGAACCACTACACAGGTAACTATCCCATGAAGCAGCTTCCAACACCTCTCAAGACGTCTTTGATTACAATAATGTAAAAAAAATTGATTTAGCAGATGTCATATTATAATTCCTTAAGGAAAACATTAATTGGTATATTTGAATTAATTTTATTTTCTTACGGTACGGGATATTAAACCCAGATCCTTAAGCATCCTAGGCAAAAGGTTCTTCAAATGAGCTACATTCCCAGTCCTTTTCCTCAATTTCAAAAGGAAAGAAAATCTCTAAATTTTAAGGATCTCAGGGCTGGTGAGATGGCTCAGTGGTTTAAAGCACCTACTTAGAACAAGCTTAGCGAAGCAAGGGACCGCGGTTCAATCCCCCAGCACCACATGCCAGCCAGCCCCGCCCCCTGGTGGGCTGAGCTGGCCACACACACACACACACACACACACACACAAATTAAAAAAAAAAAAAAAAGGATCGCCTATGTCCCAGTATTTGGTTGCCTTTTAGCACTATCATTCATTTTTCTAATGTAAATAGCTGAATTGTACTGAATGGTTGAGGAAGGAATAAGCCCAATTCTTTACCCATTTGTTCAAAAAGCACAGGAGACAAAATTTACCAACTAGTTTTCAAACCCCAGAATTACCCCAATACAAAAATAAACACAGAACAGGAAAATAAAAGATTTTTTCTTTTTTATGAAAAAAATACGTAGATCCTTTATCAATCTTTAACATAATAAGTGCTTCCAACAAAATGCAGGAGGAAAAATGCCTCACGGCCATTTGGGGTTTAACCAGAAATGCAGAAAATATATTTGAGAAAATTCAATAATCACGCATGCCTGATAAATACTCTTAGGGGAAACAAGGACCAAAATAGAACTTCACCAAAGCTAAAAAATCTATATATACTTAACCTCATGCTTAATGGAGAAAGACTGAATGCTTTCTTACTATCTTAGATACTTTTCTTGTTGCTAACACAAGGTACCCAACACTCAAGAAGAAAGGTTTATTTTATTA